>NW_005842562.1:472705-474184 GCF_000455745.1 Alligator sinensis | reverse complement strand
AGGTGCTTGTCCAGTCTCCTCTTGAAGACCCCCAAGGTAGGGGAGAGCACCACCTCCCTTGGAAGCCCATTCCAGATTCTGGCAACACTTACTGTGAAGAAGTTCTTCCTAATATCCAACCTAAGTCTGCTCTCCATCAATTTATAACTGTTGTTCCTAGTTACTCCAGGGGGTGCCCTAGTAAATAGGAGATGCTCTACTGCCTATAATTTCATCAAGAGAGGGTAGCAGGGAACCACAAGGTCACCTCTCAGCCTTCTATTATGAAGGCTGAAGAGATCTAGGTCCCTCAGTCTCTCCTCATAAGGCCTTGCCTCCTCTGAACCCTCTTAAGATTCTCACCATCCCTCTTGAAGTGAGGTGCCCAAAACTGGACACAGTACTCCAACTATAGCCTGACCAGTGCCACATAGAGGGGAAGTATCACCTCCCTGGACCTGTTCGTCATGCATCTGCTAATGCATGATAAAGTGCAGTTAGCCTTGTTGATCACTTCATCACACTGACAACTCATGTTCATCTTGGAGTCAACTACGACTGCTTTCCAGCTGCTATGCTGCTGAGAAGGTCCTCTCCCACCCTTTAAGTGTGTTGGAGGTTCTTTTTGCCCCGGTGTAGTACTCTGCACTTGTCTTTGTTGAACTGGATCCTATTTCATTCTGCCCATTTTTCCAACCTGTCCAGATCTGCCTGGATCCGTTCCCTACCCGCTGGTGTGTTAACTTTGCCCCAAAATTTGCTATCATCTGCAAACCTAAACAGGGCGCTCTCCACACCCTCACGTAAGTCACCAATGAAGACACTGAATAGCACCAATCCAAGGACCAAGCCTTGCAGGACTCCACTGCCCACATCTTTCCAGGTCAGTTTCATAGTTGGTAGGGTTGGAAGGGACCTGAGCAGATCATCAAGTCCAACCCCCTGCCATGGGCAGGAAAGAAGGTTGGGGGTCAAACAACCCCAGCTAGCTGATTATCTAGCCTCCTTTTGAAGACCGCCAGGGTAGAAGCGAGCACTACTTCCCTTGGAAGTTGCTTCCAGATCCTAGCCACTCTGACTGTGAAATAGTGCCTCCTGATATCTAGCTTGAATCTACTCTCAGTCAACTTATGGCCGTTATTTCCTTGTTACTCCAGGTAGTGCTCGGGGGAACAGCAACTCTCCCATTGCCTGCTGGTCTCCCTTGGCCAGTTTATAGACAGCTACCAGATCCCCCTCTGAGCCTTCTCTCTTGGAGGCTGAACAGGTTCAGGTCTCGTAACGTCTCCTCATAGGGCCTGCCCTGCTGCCCCCGATCTATAATGACTCCAAGATCCTTTTCTGCCTCTGTGCTGATGAGAAGGGAGTTCCCCAGCCTGTAGGTATGCTGCTGGTTCTCTCCCTAGGTGCGGTACCTTGCACTTGTCAGTATTGAATCCCATCTTGTTCTCATCCGCCCACCCCTGTAACCTGTCCAGATCCAATTGCAGCCTGTCCCTC
>NW_005842562.1:460461-472158 GCF_000455745.1 Alligator sinensis | reverse complement strand
CCGCCCCCGCGTGCCGGGCCTGCCGGCCACAGCCCCCGTGCACACAGACGGGCCCGGCTCGCGCCCGGTGAGGACGGGACCGGGAGCCGGCCCGCACACTTTTCACCCCCTAATCCAAGTCGCTGGTGAAGATGGAACAACGAAGGCCCAAGGACCGAGCCCTGGGGGACCCCACTGCCCACATTTCTCCAGGTTGAAAATAACCCGTCCACCACCACTCTCTGGGTGCGGCCCTCCAGCCAATTGGCGACCCATCTGATTGTGTAGGCATTGACACCACAATCTCCTAATTTTTTTAACGAGAATGGGGTGAGAGACGGTGTCGAAGGCCTTCCTAAAGTCCAGAAAGACTACATCCACCGCGGCACCTACGTCCAAAGATCTTGTGACCAAGTCATAGAAAGCCACCAGGTTGGTCTGACAGGACCTGCCTGTAATGAACCCGTGTTGGTTGCCCCTAAGCATACACTCCCCTGCTTGCCCCTCGCAGATGTGCACCTGGATAATTTTCTCCAAGAGTTTCCCCAGGACCGAGGTAAGACTAACAGGCCTATAAATTTCTTGGGTCCTCCTTCCTCCCTTTTTTGAAAATGGGGACCACATTGGCCCTTTTCCAGTTCTCTGGCACCTCGCCAGAGCACCATGAGTGCTCGTAAAGCTGTGCCAGGGGTCCCGCAATGACCTCTGCTAATTCCATCAGCACTCTGGGGTGGAGATCGTCAGAACCTGCTGATTTGAACATGTCCAGTCCCTCCAGAAGTTCCCCGACTAGATCCTCTCTGACCCTGGGCCTGGTTGTGCCTCCCCTGGGACCAACGGGGATCCCGGTTGGGGGGGGATGACCTGGTTCCTGCTCAACAAAATGGAGGCAAAGAAATTGTTAAATAGGTTAGCTTTGCCAGCTTTCCTAGCATGTCCTGCAGAGGCCCGTTACCCAGAACCTTCTTTTTACCCTCTATGTATTTAAAATAGGATTTCTTGTTATCCTTAATCTGGGTTACTAGTCCCAGTTCCATCTCCGTCCTGGCCTTCCTAACAGCCCCCCTACAATCCCAAGCAACAGATGTATAGTCCTCCCTGGTGATGGCCCCTCCCTTCCATTGCGTGTACATCTCCTTTTTAGCTTTGAGATGTTCCTGGATGCTTTTGGCGAGCCATGGGGGCTTTTGAGCACTCTTGCCTCCTTTGATCCGTGTTGGGATTGCCACCCTTTGGGCTTGGAGGAGTAGGAACAACCACTCTTCTTGGACTCCCAACTCCCCACCCCTCTGGGACCTCAGTGCCTCCCTGACTAGTCTCCTTAGCAAAATGAAATCCACCCTCCTAAAATCCAGGGCTGCTGTCTTGCTGCAGGTCTTTGCCACCCTATGCTGGATGGTGAATTCCAACAGGTGATGATCACTGTCGCCCAGGTGATCGGGCACCTGCAGTCCCCTCACAAGGTCGTCGCTTGTGGCCAGGACCAGGTCCAACAAGGCATTTCCCCTGGTGGGACTGTGCACCTCCTGGGTTAGACAGAGGTTCTGCAACACAGCTAGGAACCTACATGAGCAGTCAGACCTGGCTGGATGTTCTGTAGTAGACCCCCACCGTTAAGTCCTTTTCCCCCTGACCCCATTGCATTCCAACCCAGAGCACTTCAGTCTGCCCCTCCTCTGACCCAGTGCTGCTCACTGAGGATGTGAATTGTTCTTTGACATAGGAGCGCCACACCCCCACCTTTCCTCCCTGTTCTATCCCTCCTGTACAGCCTATAGCCCTTTATGTTCACCGCCTAGTTGTGCGTTGGATCCCACCACATTTCGGTGAGCCCCACTATGTCTGGGTTTGTGTAAGCTAGCAGGAGGGCAAGTTCTTCCTGCTTGTTCCCCATACTACGAGCATTAGTTTATAGGCATTTAAGGACTCCTGAAGGTGTATGCACCGCCCCCCTAATCCCAGGGATATCTGGGCCCGTGTCTTACCTGGGTAATGATAAGAGGTCAATATTGAACCATCCACCACCACTCTCTGGGTGTAACTCCTAAGCCAATTTGCCACCCAACTGACCATGTAATCATCTACATCACAGCCTGTCAGTTTATTTACAAGAATGGAATGCGATACTGTATTGAAGGCCTTCTTAAAGTATAGACATCTACCTCGACTCATGTGTCGAGGTTGTATACATGTCAATTTCCTCCTCATTCCCACAGATGAGCTGCAGCTTTCATTCCCATTTCCAGCTATTCCTGTTGCTTCACAAGTCTTAAGTCTGGCAAACATCAAACAGGGCTCCAAACAGTTCACCCAGAATCCCTCTGTCACCCCATCTCTCAGCCTGTCACATATGATTAGTATGGTCCTGGCCCTCCATGAGGTGCAGCCAGACTAGGTTGCACTGCATCTCAGCTGCATATACATTTTGGAGAATCCCAGGACTCATGACAAGAACCTGTTCCTTCATGACTGGGGGGCTAATTAGAACATGGATCCTTTGTAGGGGATGTGTGAAGTACATGCACATACTGAGCAGTGCTGAGCTGTGGGGTTACCATGGCTCGAAATGATGTCAACTCTGCTGGTGCCCAGTCCAATGAACTATATGGTAAATCAAAAGCCCTTTGGTTTGGGCTAATATCACACCTAGTTTGTACTATACATAAGCAGCACTTTTGTACCTACTTAAAAGTGTGTTTATGGAATATTGTGTTAAAATTTGCAGCCATTTCAGAAAAGGTATCAATTCTGGATGAACTAAGTCTATGTGTACTATATGCAGGTCTGTTTATTTCAAGGTAAGGGTTTTCAAATTTGCTCTTCACTTCCATGTGCTCAAGGAGAGCAGGGTCTGACAGTATGGAGAGGGGGAAGGGGCTTCAGGGGTAAGAGGGGACTGAGAGCAAGTTGGCTACCTGACTCCCCAGTTTTATTTTCTTTGCTGTAGCAGTGGGAGGTGGACAGATTCAAGGCAAACCTTCACTGAGTAGGTGGGCAGATCAAAACCTGATGGCATTCAACACAGAGAAATGCAAGGTGCTCCACCTTGGGAGAAAAAACCCACACCACACTTGTAGGCTCGGCCATGCTACACTCGCTAGCACCACTACCGGAAGAGACATGATTACCACAAGATGAACATGGGCCACTAATCTGATGCCACAGCCGGCAAAGCAAACAAAACTCGGGCTTGCATCTACCAATGCATCTAAAGCAAGACCCAGGAAGTCATCCTCCCAATTTACTCAGCCTTGGTGAAGCCACAGCTAGCATACTGTATCCAATTCTGGGCTCCGCAATTCAGAAAGGATATGGAGACGTTTGAAAGATTCCAGAGGAGAGCCACGCAAATGATTGAAGGATAAGAGAACAGGCATTAGGAGGAGAGGCATGGGACTCTTCAGCCTGGAAAAGCATAGGCTCAGGGGTGACTTGGTGGCAGCCTTTAAGTACATAAAGGGTGTGCATCAGGAACTGGGAGTACATCTGTTCACCAAGGCATCCCAAGGGAAGACAAGGTCCCACAGTCACAAACTTCTAGAAGACCATTTTAGGATGGACATAAGGAAAAACTTTGTTTCCGTCAGAGTCCCCAGAGCCTGGAATAGACTCCCCCAAGAGGTGGTGCAAGCACCTACTCTGGATACATTAAAAAAAACAAACAAACAAACAAAAAGCACTTGGATGCCTATCTTGCTGGGATCATTTAACACCAGCTGTCTTCCTGCTTTTTGGTCAGGGGGCTGGACCCGATGATCTTGCGAGGTTCCTTCCAGCCCCAATGTCTATGAAATCTATGAGTAGATTCTATACCTGGAACAGTATAAAAAAGTTATGAAATTCTCATATAAAGAATCTAATTGAGGGGTCCTCTTACATTCAGTGTCATCTTATAGTCAAGAAAATACAGTAATTCATATTTTCATCACAATGCTTTTATGATATTTGTGTCTTGCTGACAGTCTCCACAGAAAGCAGGAGAGAGATACCAATATGGGTAGCTTTGATGAGATGTATGTTTTGTAGTTAAAATTTCCCAATTTAACATACCAAAGGATGAATTTCTGAAAGGCTCCGAAGATTCATCTGGGAGAAGGTTTGCAGCCTCATCTTCCTCATCCTGCAGCTGTCCAATCTGCATTCCAGAATACTGGCTTTCAGCCCCTTCTAGAACCTACGGTATATAAAGAGTGGACTTTTAAGAGTCCCATCTAAGCTCCCATTTGTGAAAAAGTACAAACAGATCACAAGCATGCAGCATTAGTAATAAAGAATTAGTTCTAAACCAAAAATCAGCCTGATGCATGTTAGCATACAGCAGCATGCTGACCCTATACCTCTGATTTCTCACTTTTCCAGCATGTACACATGTCACCTCACAAGTCTACCATAGCAATCCACCTTGAATGATTATCTTGAAGTCTAGCAGCTCTTGTGCTACAGCTTAGTTCCCTCCATCTTTCTCAATGTTGTGAGCCTAAATGATCCTTCACCTCAGCTCACCTCCAACCCCGCCTCAAAAGCCATAAATAACATCAGTCAAAATGTTCAGCTGTCAAACCCTCCAAGGACCTCAGGTCTAGCATTATTCTAAGTGGTAGAGTTTCAGTTAGAAGGTTGGAAAGCATCTCATCTAGCCTAGCTATTAGGTTGCTCTCCAGGAAGGTAGGAGATGCAAAATTAGTGCCCTCAGAGGTGAAAACTGAACTGTGATCTGTCAGTTCCCGGACAGAGATTCTAACCACTAGACTATTACATAAAAAGGGGCACTACCTTCACCTCACCATGCTGGAGGGAAAGCAAGCCTGCCCCTTACCCGGGGTTCTGGATACCACTCCTGATGCTAGGAAATGAAGTTCTCTAACAGATCTAGCCCTTAAACCTTAATGTGCCTTAATCCCCACCTGTGTTCACCTTGAAGCTTGACAATCACTACCAATGACAACTACCTCATTGCTGAGAACCTGAAAGAGAGAGGCTCAAGCCTATATAAAGACCTGCACAATCTGCCAAGTGCTAATGCAAGTCAGCATTGTGAGTGTCAGGCTTTGATCAGATTAGCAGTATCCTCACATGCCCAAGTGACTGCATGTTAGTGAAGGAGCATCTGTCAGCATTGTAAAATTAGACATTTTTAAACACCATGAGCCATTTACTCTTCCAAGCTATTTTCAACAAGTTCACATACGTGCTGTTAACATGCACCTTTTCTTTTTGCCCTTTATCCCATTTCCTAAACAATTTTCAGTGTCCACACTGAATATTTTTTCAGCAGTAACAGTCACTCAAAAGATCTCAGTGAAGTAACTGTAGCACTTGCTATTAAATAATATTCCTGAAGTAAGATTAACTCCATCAATGCATGCTACATATGCAAATCAAGCAATGTTTGGCCAATATATTATAAAATTCAAACATTAAACACAAAAAAAGAAGTAAAACTAATTAGATTAAGAAGAAAGCAAGCACAGGCAATGAGTGAAAAAACTAAGCAACGCAAAGCATCAGGTTGAAACACTCAGGCTTAATAGGTATTCATCTATTATTCCAAGTAGCACTACTGGCTTACACTATTGGTTTAAATTTTAATATGTTTAAAAATGTGCAAGTGGAACAAGATATTCATGCAGACCTCTCAACATTCTTCCAATGAAATGAGTAACTTTTTGCAAACTTTACACAGATGGGTGAAATCTTAAAGCCTTGTGTTCAACAAGTTCTACAAGGAGAGCCATTCTTTTGTACTTAATGCTGCAGAAAAAGTGCTAAAGCAAGGTCAAGCTCTCTGTTACAGGTGTGAGCTCCTGACCTTTTCAGGATTATTAGCGGAGGACGGAAAAGTAGCAGACGAGTAAGTAGAAGTGTCCAAGTCTGGGCCCTCCATGGAAGAGCTCTGAGATATGTCGGGCCCCTCAGTAGAAAGGGATCCCCCCTCTGCCTGTTGCACACTTACAATTTCAGAACTGTCCGAAGGGGTCACAGCTGAATCTGGGCCTTCTGTAGTAGTCTGAGAGCTATCACTAACTGGTGAGGAAGCCTGTGTGCCATCATTTAAATCCATAGTGGGGTCTGACTGCACAGCACTGATTTGGCTGGAACTTCGGCTAAGCACGTCATCCTCTTCCCCTTCAGTAGCTGTACTGGTCAAATCACAGCTGGACAAGTCTACAGAGTCTGATTGCAAAGTATGCTGTGAACGTGGCTGTTCAGTGATGATATCATGTCCAGTGGGATCAGTGGCAGAACTTACTACTGACCCAGCTGTTGATACACCTGATGAAGAAGCCAATTCACTGGTTATTTCACTCTTCATAGAGGCTGAAAACGAAGAGTAGTTAGTTAGCCAAACAACAAATTACGTAACATCAATATAAAAATATGTAAATGTTTTTGCTTAAAAGGCAAGTAAGAATATTCATATGCATTTAGTACCCAATATTAAATATAACTAAGAGAAAATACCTCTACAAGGCAGCAGAAAATGAAGCAATAAGCTACATTTAATGCTCTTAATTCCTTGTATATCTACATTTTGCATTGCTACTCATCAAGACCTATATTTGTTCTTAAAGCATTTTAATACTGCAGTCACCATTTTTCTTTTTTTTTTTTTTTTCTAAGCTTGGATAAAGCTCCAAACAGTAGGGTTTTAAAAAAATCCAATAAGAAAAAATAGCACCCAAATTTTAATCAGAAGCTGTTTTTATTTATTTATTTACTTACTTATAAATGTAGCATATTCTCCTCCTCCATGAATTGCCTATTCACCTAAGCAGTCATGGTAAACTTTCAAAATATAAGATTAGTATTTTTTCTTTTAAACTGTCTCCTTTCTCATCTCCTTTATTGTTGTAACTTGCTATTTTGCATTTCTTGTTAAATACTTAAAATGTTACTAGTGTTTATTCACTTCCTCTAACAAGAAAAATTTGGCTGATTTCTTCCACTAAATATTTCTCATTTGTTTACTAAATGCATTTGAAGATATTATATATAGGTCAATATCAATTGTTTAAGTCTCTAAAACACAGTAACATGGTGTAGAAACTTTTTTTTAAAAAGCAGAAAAATGTGCTTTAAAACCACATAAATTGACAGCGTGATTTGCAGCAGATTTAATATCAAAGTAGTTATAATCCTGCTAGATTTTGACTTGATGTTATTTAAAAAACAAAAACAAAAAACAAGTGATTTGTTAAAAGCTGTTTAATGTGTCATCATGTATTCATACCGTTTTCTCTTTAACACTCAACTATAAAAATCCCATAAATCAGTAATCCCTCACACTTCGTAAGTGACAACCACTATGTGTGATCAGCTACAACCTTTTTTGGCAATCATACATGAAGGACAGAGTTATTTACTACTCCAGGCTGATGTGCAGAATTAAATTAATCCTACTGCTAAAGAGACAGCACACCTACCAGTAAATGTTGTGGTGCTGACCTCAGACCGTGTTTCAGGATCATCCTCCAAACCTTCTTCTTCTCCTAGAAGCACTTTACCTGATAAATGATGCATCAATGACATTTAAGTTTGCTTTAAAAATAATAGTCTTGAAGCATTCTGAGCACTGGAAGTCAGAGTTAAAATCTCTACCTCTTAAAGTATGTTAACCTGTTGATCTTTTTAAAATGCTAGGATATGCCATACAAAATTGCTAGGGAGAAAAGAAAGAGAAGAGATCACACTATGGGGTCAGAACAGGATGGACAAAGAAGGTTAATTTGTGCGAGAGACAGTTTGGGAATCTGTAACACTAAGAATTCTAGTTGGATGTTCAAGTCCCTACTGTTTCCTTTCATTTTATCAGTACATTATTATTCTTGTGCTGGGGGGAGGGGGCCAAAATCTGCTGACAGCCTTCACATTCTCTTCAGCCCCCTACATGTTACAAGTATTGTGCCATTAACTGTTTAACTGCACAATTAATTGAGACCACCTACACATGCAAAGTAGCTATCACTCCATAAAAAGGTCCAACCAACTATAAAGTTAGATCTCAAAAACGTGTACCATCTTTATTGCCAGTTGCTATCCAGCTTTTAATTACCACATGTAGCAGCATCTCCCCAGAGGCTGGGAGCCCCATCAGCTACAGAGATGCACAATACTCAGTCAGGGCTAGAAGTCCCACCAGTGAGGGGACTCTTGGTCCCAGTAGCACCAAGCAGCTATGGACTCTGGGTCTGGCAGCACTCCACAGCTTCTGAGACCCAGCATCCTGCAGCTGCTGTCTCTGTTCCCAGCAGCACCCCACAGTGCCAGTGACTCAGCATCCACAGCTGCAGGAGGCTGGGTCCCAATAGTGCCCTGTGGCTGTGATCTCCCAGCCCCAGGGGTGATTGGAGTGTCCCTGCAGCTGCTGCAGTCTCCCAGCTGCGGCAGTACATAGTGCATCCCCCACAACTGGGAGATCATAGCAGCTATGGGACCCAGTGTTGCAGCTGCTGCAAATCTCCCACCTGCAGGGGAGCCACATGCCAGAGACTGCAGCAGCTGCATCTTCCCTGTAGAAGCTTGCTTCTTGCCAGCACAGGAGCCCAGGATTGGGCTCCTCTGCACAGGTAGTAAAGGGCAATAGTTTCTAATGCGCAGTTCCACAATGTGGCATGGCAGGAGGCATAACTGTGTGGATCGCACTTTAGATCTCATCACGCCTTCACCTCTAAGTGTCACCCCCATTCCAGGGCAATTGACTAGCCTTGCATTGAATACAGCGGTAGAAGCTGACAAGCCAAGACTACCGACTTCCTAATCTCTCTTATCCAGTGTTCAAATGGTAGGTTAGAGGATTACAGAATGGAAAAAAGCCCCAAAAGAAAAACATGAAGAGACAAAGATATTTGAATCTACCACTAAAACGGTGACTCTGAAAAGAAGGAACAGGCTAAAACCAGAAGACAAGACTGAGGAGGTAGAAAGTCTCTTTGGAGGATTCTCACTAAAGACACAATGAACTCTTGGGAGAGGTGAAAAAAAACATAGGAAAAGCTTTATATGAGTTTCCAAAGATCTGTACCTCTCAAGGGCTGTCTATAGCTAAGTCCACACTATAAACTTCTAGTCATAGCTAGATTGATAAGAAGTATCAAAGGGTATGATACCTGACCTCAGGCAGCTATACTGGCCAAAACTTTAGAGCAGATGCCTTTATGTAAGCAAAGCTATACAGATAATATACAGGTTATTTCAGGTGTTCTCAACCTTTTTGGGGAGGCATCTAGAGTCTAAAAACTTTTCAAAATTTAACAGCACCTCATTAAATAACTAATATTATACTATAAACATTATAATGATAATATTAACTAATACATTGTGAACTGATTAGATTATGTTATATTCACCCCACTACCACTGCCACCATGGCCAAATGGAATTGAGCTGTGCGCCTCCTGCGGAGCCAGATCAAGAAGCTGCTGTGGTAGGAGCACATGCTCTTGCAACAGCATTATGACACCCCTGGCAGGGTGCTGTAGTACCCTGGTTGAGAACCACTGGCTTATTTAATTCAGTGGGTCTTGGAAAGAGCAGTTTTGCCAGCATAAAAACTGTGTCCATGCTAGAACTATGCTGATAATATTATTCTTATTGCTATAATGACAATAAACTCTACACAGCCTTTCTAGACCACAAGCCAGGTCCTTTAAAGTACGCACACAGACTTGGTAATTCTCACAAAATCCCAGCAGGTAATCCCGAGTACCCACAAGAATTGTGCTCTGGAGGTGGTGAGAGATACAAGACAGCCTTGGAACATCTGTACTAATTTGGACACCTAGGATGGCTCGGCAAAAGGGCTCCACATCCCACAAAAGGATACCAGGACAGGAAACTCTGCCTCAGAGTTGACTAAAGGCCATGTGCAGACATGGTACTGCATCTAGTTCTAGCATGTCAGGTCCAAGGTTGGACCTAAACAGCAGCCCAGTGACTCACAAGAGTGAGTTCACTTTAAATAATACAGTGCATCTAACTTCATATGAAAATATGTCTAGCCATACCCTTACATGAAGGATCACACATTTAAAGAGAACATGGTAATTAATATTTTGATAACAGTATTAGCAGCTCTTGTTACACATACCATTTTTTATGGCTACATACTGTAAAACCAAAGTAGTAACCTGAAATCAGTCATAAGAGACATGTATCAAAAGGGTGTGTTTAGATCCTCTGATAGTTAATTTGCATTTAAGTTGCAATCATAAGACTGCATTGACTGACACTGTTCTCCCTACAGGACATTAACACACTTGTAGTAAAACAGTTCCAGAATTTTCTTTTTCCATAAATGTAAAAAAATTTTAGACTAAACAAAATCTAGAGAAAAGAGAAAAAAACCCCAGAAAACAATATCCAGTTGGTAGCATTATGGAGTTATGCCATTGTACAGTACCATAAAAATAATGTAACAGCTACAACAACCAGACACAAAGGTGAAGTTCAGTTTGAATTGTGTTAGAAGGGAAGCGATTATGATTTTTTTAAACAAAGAAGTCCCCCAATCACCACCACTTTGGGGCATCTAACCAGAAAGTAGCTAAATATGTTTACTTCCTGCAGCAAAAGAACATATTATATTGTATTCTATCTGCAACCAAAATAGGCAAAAAGCAGGGAAAATACTTGTCTTTTTTTTGTTTCTTCAGGACACAAAATATTTGGGGGCTTGGTTTATGCATTAGAAATATCAGGTCTGGACTTGTCCAGTCCTCCAGCACATCAAAATGAGTGGGATGACATCACAAGAGAAGCAAATGAAGAATAAGCAACATCTGATTTGCACAAGAGTGCTTAAACATTGGATTTGTTTTAAAACCTCATTTAATTTAAATCTTGATAAGATTTGGGAAACCACCTTTTTCTTGAGAAATTTGACACACTCCCTTCTTCGAGTTAAGATTCTCAGAACAGAACTGTACTCTATAGCACACAGACCAGTCAAACTATCAGCGACAACGCCATGCATAATACCATGATAGGATAAGAAACAGTCCTATTAGGAGTCAAAAAAACGAGACAACTTTCTTCTGCATGATTTCATATATTTAGACCCCCTTAAAGAAATCAAAGAGTACACTTCAATCTCCACAGCCAGTCAGCACTAGAAGTATGTGAAAAGGAGATCACAAAGCAAAAGTTATTATCAACTTAATAAGGCCACTTCGTACTACAAGATAAGGCCATACAAGCAGTCAGAAAACTGTCCTTTGGCTACATAGTTGTAGTCCTGAATCCTCTAGCCCTGCCCACCTACTCATGGAGAGAGAGTAACCTCACTGCTAAACAGCTATATATGACAACATACTGCAAATATTTTTATATAAGCAAGCTGCTTCTGTTTCTCAGTTCTTCTAAAAACATGAATATCATACAGGAACTAGGATAATTAGAGTACACTTTCTTCATGAATTATTCAGTAAGAACATGAAATTTAAATCCTGCACATGTGAAGAACTTCAAATTGCAATCAAAATTCTACAATAAGGTTTACTCTGTGCTGTTACACACACGCGCACACACACACACAGGAAAAATTATCCTACTTATGGTGGAAGATGTGTTTACGATTAAGTGAATGAGGGGTTTAATGGTATTAAGAGTCCTTTATTTTTAATCTATACCTTTATTAGTTAAAATCAACTTTTGTTTTAAGACTGGCTGAAAATGACAACACTTTATTACCATCCTCGCTGACATGGGGGGGGGGGGGTG
>NW_005842562.1:418685-460430 GCF_000455745.1 Alligator sinensis | reverse complement strand
CCTTTATTCCCTCCCCGTCCGACTGGGGGGGGGGGGGATGTTATTCCTTATTTTACAGCAATCTGCACCAGTTTCGGAAATAGATTTCTATTTTCTAAACAACCAGATCTCCCTTTTGAGCTTTCGTAAAGAGAATCTTGTACTGATTTCTCTCTCTCCCAAATATCCATTTCACTAACTCACCAATATCAGCTTATCATATGACAATATTTCTTTATGAACAGTAGCTTTTAAGAATGAAAACCATTAATTACAGGAAAGAGAGACTACCATATTTGGAATGGCCTAAATTAGGCTTCATAATGAAGTTTAATACAAGTCAGAGGCAGCACTGGCTTGTAAAAAATCCCAGTTCGATCCATGCAAATTTATTTCCTCCACTCAATCCCTTCCTCCCTCTCTCCAGTTCTATACTGGAATCCATTAGCACAGATTTTCTGCACCCATGCAGAGCTCTAATGAAATCAATGGAATTCAGCACAGGCAAGGAGGGAATTAGCCCTACTGGATTCTGATGCGAGATGGGAGCCACAGCAGTTTTTTAATGCTAAGACTTCAAAGCAGATTAATGAAGGAATGAAGGAAAAAGATCAAGATTAGATAGCAAGCTACAAATGATTAGTATTAATCATCACAGGACAGATCAGAGCAGAACATATGTAACATTTCAAAACATGCAATACATACGCATGCATTAGTGGAGGAAAGTAACATTAAAGAGAGAAAAGCAAGCACAGCCTAACTAACAAGTTGGAAAACTACTTATTGTGTGTGTGTTATTCAAGATGCTGTCAAACAGGGATCAGGGCCCTGTTTAAAGGAATTATTTTTTTTAAAACTGCCGTTTAAAACTGGAAGGGATATAAGCACTTCTGCAAAACTACAAGAAAAGCAAAAATATTTCTGCTTTTTGAGCAACTTTACCATATCTTGGTTGTAACATTAGAAACACTGGCAGAGTTCTCTTCACAAGACTCACATTCTTCAAGCCCAGGTGCAAACAAGAGTGAGTCTGTGAACAGGGATCAAGGTTTAAAAGGATAATGAAGAGCAGAGTGTGGGGGGGAGAGAAAAAACAACCCATAAAGGAACATGATGAAGAGATGGTAGTTTTGAAAATAATCACCTTTTTGCTTTCTTGCAAGAACAGGGCTGCATGAAGAACCCCCTCCAGCTGCAAATCACAGAAAGTAACAAATCAAGGTAAAGAACAGAGCTGCTGAATCAAAGTGGAATTTTAAATAGATTCAAAGGCCTTAGAAAATTATATTATGCCAGGAAGTTGTGAGAAACATTATGCTTTTACGGCTTCCGATTCTTGTTTGGTAATCTCTCTCTACATGTTGCACTTCAGTGTTGCTCTATTACACTCCATGAAAGTAAAACTGGAGTTATATATAATTTAATTTTTTTTTCAAACCGTTGTGTGGTGGTAACTGTCCTTGGTTGATAAATTACATTTTAATAGCATCAAATTTATAACTAGGGTTCTACCTAAATTGCAACGGAAGTTTGTGGCACAGTGGCGCCTCGAATCTTGCCTCCCCTCACCACTGAGTGGCAAAACCTGAGGTACTAACTGCCTCTCAGCCACTCAGTAACTGGGGGAAAGGGGCACACGTCAAAAACAGCAAGGTTCAAGGCGCCACTGTGCCATGAACTTCCACCACGAGTTAAATAGGTCCCTGTTTATAACAGATCAGAATGTTCCTTTTTCTGTCTAATGATAGAAGGTTAGTCCAACAAAGTTTTTAAAAGCAATCCAATCAGGGATTAAATATTTTGATTTGAAGAAATTAAGTAGCAGTTAAGCAAATACTTAAATTTATATATACATATATTAAAAAGGCCATGCACAGTATAGGCAAGAATATCAAAATTAAATCAAAGTAACAAACAAGCTTAATAGTTATGGTTTGCACTCTCAGTGATTTTGATTCCTATAGCTACACAGTTGACAACAAACTCAAAATTATTCTAGATTTTATCAAGATCAGTCTTCTACACATCACAGCTGCCTTACAAAACACTGCAAAAAGAATATCAACTTTTTCATTAACTGATCAATTAACGTGGAACTCTTGTACCTTTTAGGTAGGCAAAAAAAAATAATATATCTATATCTATATCAGTGTAGTCTGTTATATATCTATATCTATATATATCTATATCTATATCTATATATCTATCTAATAAGATAAATATATATATTATCTATATCTATCTATCTATATCTATCTATCTATATCTATCTATCTATATCTATCTATCTAATAAGATAAATATCTCTCTCTCTCTCTCTCTCTCAGTGTAGTCTGTTTTGTACTTGTGATTAACCCAAACTCAACATCTTTCTTTATGCTTTTGGAGATGACTGGTTATTTACAGAAGTGATGCTAAAAAAAAAGTTATATAAAAGTTCCATACAGAGTTTTATGAGGGCTTAAAACTTCTTAATGACTAGACAAATTATGAATAGCCAACAACATGCTGACCTTAAGCAGACATCAGAATTATACTTTACCTATAAGTTCCACTATGCTCCCGCTGCGGCTCCTGCTGCTAGACTCATCTTTGGATACACTGACCTGCGCAATGCCTCCCAAAGTGGTCAGAGCGTGGAGGAGATCAGGAGGGGGTGTTCTAAAAAGTTGCTGCAATAGTTCTAAAGCTCCAGTCACAACATTGTGGTCCTGATGCTGAGTGTAATGCAAAGTCAATTCATAAACCTAGAAATGAAAGAAATCTTAGTTTTAGTCTATATAGGCCACTATACTACCCTCTTCACCATGGTCTCTGAACTGCTTAATGCTACTGAACTCCTAGAAGCTATCCTTTTCCAAAAGGAAAATCTAGGTGTGCAACTGGCATTTTGTTTTTGTGAATATATGTATAGATACACAGATATAAGGGCAGATAAAAAAGGTCCCCCTGCACTTGGAACAGAAGATGGAGTTTACAATAATGTTCCTGTAAGTTCAGTAATATATAATAATCATAACCACTACGCTATGGTACCACCATCCCCGCCCCCCTCAGGTGTGCCATAGCAGCAGCCCTTTTGCATTACGTCTGTGATAAGCCTAAAGGAGGCAGAAGCTGGCTTAGCTGTAGCCCCCCTATACCCACACTACACCTGGGGACAGAGGCACATGAGGATGTTCCACCTCCGTGCCTCCGTTTCTGGGAGAAGCACAAAAGGAGCCAGACTGGGAAAAGGCTACAGCAAAAGGCAGCTTCTGCCAGCTTTAGGCTGATCAGGGCCCTAATGTGGCAATACTGTGCACTTGTACCACAGCCCTCCCCAGGCTGGCTGTATAGTAGGTGTGAAGCAACTGTAACTGGAGACAGCATAACCTGCTTGTGAAGTGAGGTGAAGCAGTAGCAAAAGTGGCTCTCAACTGGGGATGCGACCACATTCAAAATCAGTGGTGGAGGGGTACCTCAACTCAAGGTTGAAAACAGCTGTATTATACTTGGTTTATTACTCACCCCTACAAAACATTTCATCCTTCAATATTAAATCTGCCAGTCACTGGGCAGACATAATCAACCATCAGAACAACACTAACAAAGTAAACTTAAACTGTTAGCTATATAACAAATGTATTTGGTATACATTATAAGAACATTTGGTTTTAAGCTACTTCATACTTTGAAAGAGATATGGTAACTCATACCTGTATAAGCTGTTCTGGTGAAGGCGAAATCTCTGCTTCTTTACGTGTTACACCAAAGCTACCTTTCAGGCTAGTATCCTTTACTTGCTGCTGCAGTAAAGGTATGAGATATCTAAGCGTGAGTAATACACCAAGAATTAAAAGAGTGGGATGCTCATCTTCTACAGGAACCAACAAACCTGAAAAAAGGAAGGGAGAGGAGGGTGGAGGGGAAAAAAAAAAAAAAAAAAAAGTTACCATAGCTGACAGTCTTAGTAAAAAGGTTTTGTTTTCTACTCTTCCCCGCCCCACCACCAGCCCCACACACACTCCTTCCCTTGCCAGTTAAGTATATCACTAAGTTAACATAACTTTCTTAAAATCAGTGTACCAAGATGTAAAATCATAGAAAAGTAGGGCTGGAAAAGACCTCCAGAAATCAAATCAATCCATGCCCCTGCTCAAGGTAGGATCATCCCTAGCTGAACTATCCTATACAAAACGTCCGTCTAACCTATTTCAAACAAAACTGTATGAGTAACCCTATCACGCAACCAGGAGGCACCATTTCCAAAAACAAAATCAAGATCACCCCTAACTTACCACAGGTAAAGCAGGGGGATGGGAGCATGGTCAATGCCCTAACACTGAAAAGGTGATCTAGTTTACTTAAAATACACCTGAAGATCCTGAAAAGAGGACCACGCTCCCCACTACATAGGAAGGCAAAAAACCCCATGGTCCATGCCAATCTGACTGGGGGTTAAATTCCTTGCTAATCCCAAATATGGAAGCAATTGGTCTGAAGGCAAGTGGAGAAGTAAGACCCTCTAGCTAGGAAACTCCAGATTAGAGTCCCAGCAAGACTACCATTTTATAAATTACAGAAGCCTTATTAGGTCTTAAAAGTCAACTCAAGCTTCCAAGGGTTATTGAAGCTATTAGCTCTTCTGCCAAAAACTGGAATAAGATAATTAATACACACCCTCTTTGAATCTAGTAATCTATAAAATAGAGCAATTTAATGCCAAATCCATGATCCTACCAACAAAACATTTCACAGCACTAAATGGCTACTGGAGGAGGAGGTAAGCATTTTATGATAACTATGTAGTATTGTATAGGGAGTGAAAGATTCAGAATTCTTCTAAAAAAATTATAGGTGCAAGCTAACTACACATAGTTAAAATAGAAAAATGTAATCACCACAGGTACACAAAAGTAAAAAACGGTGGGGTTACATTTATCTAAATCAGGAATGATGAGTGGGATCTGCAAGCTTGATTTTTCTTTAAAAATGGACAAGGGAGTATGGTACAAGGACCACAAGCATCCATCAGGAAAAGGGAACAAGAAAATCAAGTTTACATTCTCCAGGCAGAGTCAAGGATATTTTACATCAGTGACTTACTTCTGCTACACAACCATGATTTCAAACATATATTTTGTAAGCCTTCTGAGATCCCAAGAGCAAGCCACCCTGCTCTCCCCTTGCTTTCAAAATTACTTTGCAATGATTCAAACAAATACTCTGTCATGTTTGATAGTCAGTGTTTGACGTATGTTCTCTATGCACAACTACTATAACAGTGATTTGTTTAAGAACTTTCATAAAAGGCTAAGTACAATTATTTTATTCTAGTTATTCTTTTCTGATTAAATGTACATTCAATTTTGGCTCCTTCACTTCACTTTAAAAGCATGTTTTCCCCCTCAAACTTCAGTTCCAGATGTTCCATCTCATTTTTCTGTTTTGCAAAGAGGAGCCAAATCACCACAGATGGCTCTAGATTTTAAAGTGTCCTTTGCAAAAGGTGATGAGACATATTTAAAAAGGTTCTCATTATGTTAATCCAATTTGCTACAATATCATAAAACCAGAATTGGCAACACCTAATAAGCAGGTTAGCTTTACCCATCAGCCTCTAATATCTGAAGAGTCTCTTACACAAACTAATTACTCTAATGATTTAGTTTGACACTTGTCCAGCCTATGTCTCCCAGGAGTGGTCATGCCTCAAGAAAGCAAAAGCATTTTCCTGTATCTTACCTAAAAGTACATTCAATAGCCAGGCATAAAAATATTGCGTTCTTCGTGAATGTTGGCAGATGCTCACTGCTGATCCTGCCGCTGTCCGACGGATGGTAGGAGAACTGGATTTAAGATTAGCTATGAAGGCCTTCAATAAAACCTAAAATTATTATGAACAATTAAACCAATATTCATATGAAAGAAAAAAGAAGCAGAAGTAAATAAAGTCAGGAAATGTTAAAGCATCAAAAGGGAGAAATTAACCCTGCTTCACTTTCATAAGCCTTAAATCAGAAAATGGTAGCACTGGAACAGATCAGACCAGCTGCATCAAGGCAGGCTTTACTGAGCCACCACTACACACTGACCCAGACCCTTCTTCAAAATTCTAAAAAATTTTTCTCCAAGCTTTAACCCAAATCTGCCTTCCTGTTTAAACCCAATGATTTGTTGTCCAACTCTCAGCAACATAGATCATTCACCATCTTCTGTCCATGTATTTTTGCTTTAACTATTTACATATGGTAGCTGTTACACTATACTCTAACATTTAACTGATATTACTGTTGACAGAATAACTCCACCACTTGGCATATCAGATTCAATATAAATTAACAGTTTAAATAATCTTACCTTAATTTCATTGTCATTTGCAAAGTTGCCAAAAGCAGCCATGATTTTTGGAATCGCTGCAGCTAATGTCTCTTGTACGGATTCTTCGGGCCGCTTACTTATTCTTGTTAAACACGGCAACAGGTTCACTAAATATGGCCTAGTTACAACAAGGGAAAAAATAATTATCAATTATTTTTTGCATGCATGTCTAATAGTTGGTCTGTCTCCAATCCATTCCTGAAGTTGAGTTTTGCAAGACAGTGCTAAATATGCTAAAGTACATAAAGTGGCAAAACTATAATACCATGCCCATGTGGGCGAGTGCAAGAGTTGTCATACTCATGTCAAAATTTAGAAACATTAAGTGGAAGTGAAAAACTATGCGACACTGAGGACCACTGACCTTGTGAGGGACTGTATGGAGCCCCTTGCTCTGAAATATTGATACTATAGGGCCTTTAAATGCTCTAACATTGATGGACTCAGCCACAGAAAAAGCTTCATAGGCTAGAAGTCAGGAGAGAGAGACCCAGATTCAATTCCAACATGCGCAGACAAATAAACTATCAGGGCCTTGTTACACACTGCACTTTGAGCTGCTGAAATGTTGACTGGTGCTAGTGCTAGCTCAAGTTTGGAGCAGTCACCTTCAATCTAAAAACTTTCTTGATAGCCCCTGACCTGTACATTTGTGACTTGCAACTATAGGGCATACAAGCAAAAGCCTGACTGGGAACTACTGTTGTGAGTTGACACAAAAGGACTGGTGAGCCAGGACAGGCTTCTACCCCTACTCTAGGTGGGGGGGGTATGTTGCAAAAATGGGTTTGGGGGGAGAGAACAGGAACACGAAGCTGGGAGGTAAAGCATTAATGGGATGGAGGTGGGTAATGAAATAGGAGGTAAAAGGAAATGGGGATGGAGGACGAAATGAAATCAGCCAAACACTGAACGATGAAATAAAAATAGAAAAAAGAAATAGAGGAATTAAATTAAAGAAGGCCTCATGTTTTAATAAACTGGGATTGGGATTAAGGTGTGGGGGTGCTGGTCATGCTTCCCAGGTGGTTGAGAGCTGCGAGTGGCGAGTGAAAATGCTTTTGAGAGAGCTACTGCCCCTGCCCTGGAAAAGAAGCCCCAGCTCACAGAGACCCTATCCAGCCCCCTACCTTGTTTCCCCCATCCTCTCTTTCCAAACCCCACTCCCAGACCCTTCATGCCCTGTGACATGTGCTCTGCTGGCTGTTTGCACAGGGTTGAACCAATGGCTGGAGGTGGGAAGGTCACATCCCCAGAGGCAAGACACAGAGTAGGCTTGCTGTCAGAACCACGTCCCATCCCTGGGTAGTAGAGTTCAGGGAGTGGAAAGTCTGTCCACAGAACAGGAAGGTGGTGAAGGAGACACTGCATCCTGTAATGTTGGAGGACTACATTTTGAGCAGCTCATCTGTGGAAAATGGCCACACATTAAATGGAACACAAGCCTGGTAACATGGATCAGAGAGTAAGCTGCTCTGGTATGACTTTAAAGTCACTTAAAGGGTCATCCCCAAAATGTCACGCTTGTAGTTTGTCCTTCATCCTTCAGGTTGTGCAGAGGATGAGGCAGCAGAGTTTATCAGCAAATAAGACAGACTCTGTGGTGTGCAAGCACTATCATGTAGAAGCAGGACCTCAGCCTCACTACCACCTAATTTTTAGGTCCTAAGGGAGCCAAAGCCATGGGCATAAAGGGCGTTCTTATTGCCTTCCTACCTAGAAGGGAGCCACAGCAAATCTGTATCAAGACCCTGGAGAAACTGAAACACTGCATGGAAAGAGCCCACCCCGACAGACATGTCTCAGGCACTGCTTCTGTGCAACAACACTCAGACAATAGCTGCCTGTTCAGTGATGACATGCAAATTCTCTGTAAAAGTACTTTTTTTTTTTTCTTTTCCAAGTCAAGTATTATTGAAAAAAAATTAAAGCCATTACTTTCTGACTGACCCTCACAGTTATCCAAAAATGGCAGGATTTCTAGGCAGAAAGCAGGGCAGAAGTGTGTCTTATAAACTAACTTCAGATTAACACAGCCACTTACCTCTTGGACTATGATTCCTAAGGAGTCTACTAAGGTTACATTTAAGTATGACAACTGGATCAATAGCAAAGGATACCAATATAAGCCACTGTAATGTGACTGTTATAGGCATGCTGCCAAAGAAATACAAGTGTAGCAAAATATCTAGAACAAATTAAGCTTCAACTCTGTTTAATTTGGAGTTGAAACTATAGCTTGCATCAAAAGGAGCATGCAAGTGTTAACAGTCACAGAATATCAGCTATCATGCTCCCGCCCAAAAGGAGCAGGTCTCCCTCTTCTTTTAAAGCAGTTATAAAGTACATTTGTCCACAGCATAGAAGACTTAGGCTAGGAACAGACATTCAGTTTCTATTAGTAAAATTCCCATTCTACTGGTAGAAACCAAAAGTGTACAGACATTCAGGCTTTTTCTCTGCGCAAAAGTGACCACTCTGGGACAAAAATAAACCCTGAAACAACCAGAATTAAAATTGCTCCCAGGAGAGTTTCTCGCAGGAGACAACGTCCATACGATTTCTCCTAGATAAATTTCTTCAAGCCAGAAGGAGTGGAACCGGGAAAAGGCTTCTTGCTCTACCAAGAATGGGGTCACTTAGTCTTGAAAAGGTGGAGAGGGCGGGTGTTCCCTCTTCCCGTAGACTAGGAGGTGAGAGGAGCAGCAGCCACCACTCCCTGATTCTTCCCTAGAACAAGCAGCCCTTGGTTTCAAGAAAAGGTAGGGGAATTTGCCAGCACCCAACAGTCACCACCCTGCTGCTCAGCTGATTAGCAGAGGAACAAGGGGAAGCCAGAGTGGCTGGTTGCCCCTAAGGCTTCCTTAACGGTAGGGATGGCCCAAGGATCAGCCCTCTACTGCCCCTGGCTGGAAAGCTTGCCTGTGAAGTTCTCCAGCCTTAGGGCTAGAGCAGGGGAGGGCAAGATACGGCCTGCAAGCAATTTCATCTGGCCCATGGGGGCCCACCATCTAGTTGTACCCCGCCCAGCCCAAGCACTTCGTTCCCACTCTCATGGGCAAAAGGGCCTGGCTCAGCCAGTACGCAGCTTCCGGGTGGGGCTGCTGCTGCCACTGCTGCAGCCACCATGGGACTGACTCGGCCTCCCTGGCATCCCATTCACTCTGGGCAACAGATAGGAAAGCGGTGGGGTGAGGGGGAGCTGCAGCTGGGCAACAGCATGGAGCTGAGGCTAATGGCAGCACACAGCCTGCACTCAGGGGGTGGCGGGAGCGCAGAGCTCAGGTGAGCAACGTGCGAGTGTGAGGGAGGGTGGGGAGCTGCGAGAAATGCCCCCCCACAAGCTCCCCTCCATGCCGCACAGCCCCTACCACTGGTGGCAGCAGCAGGCGACAGGCACTCAGGGACCACACAGGTGCTGCTGCCTGGCAGCCTGCAGCTCCGACCAGCGCTGCAATGGTAGCAAGGAACACAGCCAGGCCGGCCTGCCTTTTATCACGTGGGGCTCTGCACAGCACAAGTGCAGCTCCTGGCACTCACGCACCACTGGGGGAAGCCCCATGCAATAAAGCTAGATGCCTTTGCCACTCCCTGCTGTGCAGGTCCTGGGACTCCACTGGAGGTAGAGGGAAGTCCCACTGCCTGCTTCCCAGCAGAGTCCCAGGACCTGCACGGCACATGGCAGGGAAGGCAGCCCACACGCATCACCCAGAGAAGTGCCACAAGTGCCAGAAGCTACATGTGTGCTGCAGGGAGCCCCTCACAATAGAGGTGGGCTGACCTGCCTGTGCCCTTTGCCACCATGTGCAGCACTGGCAGGAGCTGCACACTGCTGGGTGGCAGCACCTATGCAGGCCAAGAGCACCTCAAGCACCCACTGCCTGCTGCTGCTGCCACCAGTGGGGGTTGTGGACCATTGGGGGGGGGGGGGGAGTGTGGGGGGACCCCACATCCCCCTCCCTCACACACCATAACCCTCCCACATACTCACAGCCCCCCAATATACCCTATTACCCCCATACACACACAGACACCCTCACAAATCCCCCATACTCACACACCCAACCACACCCTCCTTACAAAATAAGAGTCTTACTCTTGTATATTTTGGGGTTATTATGCAGTCACCTCTATATATAGTATGAAAATAACCATGACAAAAATATTTTTGTAATAAAATGAAATTAAAATGTGTTATGGTAGGCGTTTGACTTTTAGCATGATTTGTTTGGGTTTTTTTGGTTCCAAGATAGCAATCCCCCTCCCCCCTCAAAGGAGTACTTCCAGGGGCGAAGGGAGGGACTTCCGGTGGCCAAGGTCAGGGGGAGGGACTTCTGGTCCCAAGCTGCCAACCAGGGCGCAGGGCACCTGATAAGGGGCGGGGCTACCCTTGACAGCTTATCAAAACTCATTAAGCAGCCCTCCAGCCAAAATAATTGCCTGCCCCTGGGCTAGAGAAATGTCTGTACAATTTGGCTCCCAAGCTATATTTCTGACAGAAGTTCCTTCCAGTAGAAATGAATGCCTATATACAGCCTTAAATCAACCGAATCCCATTAATCTGAGGCAGGAGTTTTTAAAAAACAAAACCATGACACCTAAAGTTAGACACAAATTAAGTGCTCTTCCCACCAATTAAACTGCATTTATTTTTTCAGTATGATGTTTGGACATGGTAAATAGTTATTACTGTTTCCACATACCACAATTATGTCCCAAAACATGCTGGGTAGAACACGTTTACCTGCACTTCTGAGGCCTAACCAGATGAGCAAGCTCAGCAAATCGCCAGAGTGCAGCTCGTAGACTTCGGGAAGCACCATTCTAGAGAGAGTGGTCAATTTGTTACTTTTCAGCAAGCAGAAACACCCTGCATAACTGGACAGCACTGCTGTGATTTCACATGGATTTTACTAAAAAGAGCAATGCAGTTCCCAAACAACTAGCATTACAAAGCCCTACTACAGCCTCTGGACAAGAAGCAAAATTCAAAATACAGGCTAAACCCTTCCCTGCTTTAAAGATGGAACAAAAAAAGTCCAAAACTGCATTTTCCTGGTCGTCTCCTAGAGTTTAACCAGATGTCTCTTGCACATGGCCAGCAGTGAACAAAGGAGACAGACGAGTGAATGACTCATATCTGCACCAGTGATATCAGCTCCAAAATAAGAAAGCGTGCATCCACAGACAACAGCAAAGCAGAGTTCTTGCTACTTATTCCTTCTCATGTATTTCATGGGACTATTCACTATGCCTATCCATGCAAAAGAAATAAGGAGAGCACTATTTCTGAAACCCAGGCAGAGAGGCCCACTAGACAAAACTACTCAAAACTCAGGATAAAAGGAGTAGACTTAATTTTTTTAAGTAAAAATTAACACTCTGGTAAAGAATTGAAGCCAAAAAAAGGAGCAGATGAGCATCACATATTTGTTTGGGGGTTTTGTGTGCGTCACAATAAGGTTCATCCATTTCAACTAGACTATTAACCTGTCATTAACAGCATAAAATATTGAAAGAGCGGAGTAGTTAATGTGATAACCAACCGTTTAAAAGTCTTTGATTATTTCCCACTCCTGTAAGTAATATTTCTTTTCAAATGCAAATATTTGCATACACAGACTACTAAAGATTAAAGAACACCTAACATTATAACATGGAAAATAACAATGACAGACTTGCATAGAATTATGCAGAACCCTCGACTCTTTGGCAGAAGAGAACGACTCATGTCCCAAAGTAAATGTTTGTTTTGCCTAGCCCTAGACCATACTCCAGTGAGTTATACTTCTCCAGCATTTCATGTGAAACGGAATAAAACAATTAATATTGATGTGTCTAACCAACATTCTATGTTATTTAATGCCAAATATTTACAACAGAAAAGAAAAAAGAACTAAGCTCACCTTTTTAATCTCTTTGTAGAGTTCCAACTGTAACCTCGGAAGACTGGAATCCATCAAAGCCTGTAATAAAAATGCATGGAGAGTCTGTTGTACCATAGTAGAATGTACTAGTCAACAATATTATATAGTAGTTTTAACAGCTGTTTCATTACATATAATCTGACCAGGCACCTATTTGCAATATTAGGAAGAGGAATAGTGCATTTGGTGGTGTATGACATTCTTCTTTAACAATGCTTTTTCGCTACAGACAAAGAAAAAAAGAGACAAGTGTATTCAAAGGAAAAGAGAAAAAAAATGTTCTGTACATTGAAAGGGAGAGAAAAAAGACACAGAAAGCTAAGTCTTTCAGTTACTTTGCCAGGAAATACAGCATTTTCTAGGAAGCCTGTGTGTAGTGTCAAGAGCATTTAAATGTAAAAAGCAACAGAAGGAAAAAGACAGCTTCCATACCCTACAGTGTTGAGTGACCTCAACCTAGACTAGAACCAAAAATGTTCAGCAGTTTACAAATTCAGGTCTGAAGTTACTTACCTAAAGAGGGAAGATTTTAAAGGCATAAAAAGAAACTGAAATATAATTCTTGGAGAGAGTGCCATTAATAATTACACATTACAGAGATCTAATTCCAACTCTGCTTTACTAATAAAAGCATTTTTTTAAATGATGTTTAATTTACAAACCCACTAGAAAGAGAGTAGTAAGAACGTCTAAATGTCTCTCTCCTGCCTTGAACAGGGTGATTGAGCTAGATGACCTTGTGAGGTCTCTTTCAGCTCTATTTCCTTAGATTAAATGTTTTCTAAGTTTACTATGCAAATTAAAAACAAAACTTCTATTTATTGCTAATGAAACATTGCCCCTCAGTTGTGGACGTTTTTTTCCAAACTCAGTGAAATAGATCCCCGAGTTCTGGCTTCTGCCCTGCCCTCAATGGGGCAGAAGTTATGCCCTTGGGAAGAAGAAACTAGAACTGGGGTCTCTTCTCCCTGGTTAAGTACTCTAACCACTAAACTAAACGGTGGGAGGGGCGTTCCTCTTCCTCTGCTTTTTCCCCTTACCCCAGGTTAAATATTCCCCAAGGGAAGACTTGTAAGTGCCACTTACATGTGCTACTTACCTGTCTAAAGGTAAAATCAGATCTGAGCCATTTTATCTTACCGCAAAATAGCATTTCCATGATGCAGTCAAGTAGGCCTGATTTGAGCCTGGATACTTCCTATTATGTTGCAGCCCACTTATAGTCTGCTTCTCTGCAGACCCCATTTCCTTAGAGACTTCATGTTAGCTCTTTAAAATTCCTGACTGCAAGCCACAGGGATTTTAGGCTCGAATCCCCTTAATATTTTATTAAGAGTGCAATGTCAAAACATAATGTAACTAGCGTACAGCCAATTTTTTCCAAAAAAGATAAATGGACAGCTATTTAAAGATGACTTGCAAAGTCTGTCTCAAGTTTATTCATTTTTCTATGAAATTCTTTGCAAAAAAACCCTGCATGGAGGTAAGCTAGAAGGCACCTTTAAACAAAGGAAACTGCATCCATACTGGGACTTGCACCTATACATATAGCTATTTTGGTTAAAAACAAAAGCCAAAAGTTAAAACAATTATTCTTATGAAAGAAAAAGCTGAGTGCAAACTAGTATACAAATTTAAAATAGAACCCTCTCTCCTCTACTGCCACACTAAAAATAATGTGACAGGCATCATTATTTGCATGCTTACATATATAAACTGCCTTCACTTCTCTATTCACACTATTTATACACTGCACATTGTTTTGGTTCAAGACACTAGGCTATTTCCTCCTATTATAAGGAGTGGTAAGAGAAAACACAACGTAGGAGCTTCACAGATAACAGTCAGCAATTAACTTGTCCATAGCATTGTTGATACACAGTAGTTGATGAAGGAATGGTTGCAACCAAAAGGCAAACTCCGAGTGACAGGCAGTAGATAATTCCCCTCCCCTTAGACTTGAAATGATGCATGTCAACACTGGAAAAAAACAATTAAAAGGAGGTTTACAGGTCACCTTTACGAGCACCAGAGGTTTCCATCACCAGGTTAGTGAAAATAAGGTTAGTTTTGTACAGAAATTACAAAGTGACAAACACCAAAGAACTCCGTGGGGAGAAAGTAAGGAAGGTAGGTAGAAGTTGCTATTCTTCATAGATTTTGCCATAAATTGTAGAAAAAGAGAGTTTCAGATTGTAATGCAAGGGGGTATTTCCCCATTTCAATTTATAGATTGATACTCTGCAACAGTTGGGAATAAAAACGATTTAAAAGAGATGAAAGGACATTCAGGAAAAGAAAACTTAACACTTTCTCCAGCCTATCCATTCTGACTCAGTGAGGATTAACAATAAATGTTGCCAATACCCTGGCCAGCCAGCCATGTTGGTCTTCCAACTTCTACCCCAATAACACAGTCATGCTTCTTTCCTTGGCCTAGACATCCACTACTGGAAACAATGTAAATGAAGCCACTCAGTATTTATACTATCATCATACTAAAGAACACTATTCTTCTCTCAAATACATGCCTTAGAGTGAACTGGAATTATGGGAAATGGATAGTGAAATGACTATTAGAGTATGGCTTCAGACAGAACACCACATTAGAAAAAAGGACAAATCTGATAAAATATACACATTATATAGTTCTTACTTTTATAACTTTATTGAGACACTCATCAGCAACCATCCTGACATCAGACTCTGCATCATCACTGCAGAGAAGAAAGAGTTCCATTGCAATTCCCAACAGTTTCTGAAATTCTGGAGAATTTCTGAATTGTATATGAAAAAAAAAAAAAGAAAAAAAAGAAAGCGTTAACATGCTAAAGAAGGAAAAATTACATTATGGGAAGTTACTGTTTATGAAAGATAACAATGGACTTTAGTCTGTGTCTTCCTAGCTTTCATTTTTTACTTTTGAAAGTTTGGAAATAGTTTTCTTTTTACTACGTATGCTATCCTTTTGTAATTAGCAAAAATATATTACTCCACACAATGTTTGGAGCCTAGGAAAAGCCAATGATCCTTCATATTATTTACAGACCCCAGACATTACAAAGATCCCAAAGAAACATCACCTGCTGTATCAGAAGTAGCATGTTAATTGCTGCTACAGAGTCCATAAAAAGTATAAAATTTGTTGTAGGTCCCTACAAAGCCTGCTGAAGTCAAACCCTGATGTACCTTGTGTGAAAAGAGGTGGTTAAATATTTAAAAATGAATACTGATTAAATGTGGAAGCTGTAAAAAGACTTCATGAAAACTTTACCCACATTGCTAAAATTAATTTTTAAAAAAATGTCTTACCTTAAAGATTGAGTAACTATATTTTCACATATCGTCAGGCAGTGATTCACTCGATCTTTCTTGGTAGTTGAAAGTTCTTTCTTTCTAAAATTAAGAAAAAAAGCACTGTAAATAAAAATAAGCCATAAAGTCTCAAAACAATTACTGCCAATTTGTGTGGCATGACCATTTAAATATCACCTTAAGTTATGCTGGTGTGTAAGGGTCAACCAAGGACAAAATGCCACACACTAGTTACTTTCCCAGTAAAAGACAGCCCACACCCAATGGCCTTTGCATACGAAATATGCAAGCTATACCCTTTTGCACACATGCAGAACACATAGTGTGGTGGGGAAAAAGTCACAATTCCACAATTTTTATTCAGGGAGGGTGCCATAGGAAGAAGATAATCTGAATTTCAAAAAAAAAGGAAAGGAAGGAAGGTAAAGAGAAGCATGTGCAGCAAAGTGGAGATAAGAGACAGCGAGCAGGACAGCAGGACAGCCAAATTGCAACAAAACACTGTTTCACAAGATTCAAAACAAAATAAAAACAAAAAACAAAAGAGAGAGGTAGAAGTCATCATTGTACGCCACTTCACCACCCTCAGTGGCTTACAGTGAGACAACAAGCTGTAGCACAGCACTACTCCAATGGCTTATGTCTAGTATGGTAATATCTAAAGATATTAGAATTTAGTCAGTATTTACTGCTGCTTTCTGCACATACAAGTTGCAAGAGACACTGCATGACCCAAAAACTTAATTTAAGCCATTCTGCAGTAAAACACGTATAAAATGCAAAGGGACTAAGTGAAGGCCATTAAAAAAAAAAAAAAAAAAAAATTACAACTGCTGTGATTTTCCCTTTAAAATTACAAGATTTACACACAGTCCATTTCCGTAGTTTTCAACCGGGCAGCTGTTTGCTTCCCCGAGGCCTTAATTCCAACAAGGATGGGAGCTATAACAAGCAAGCAAATCTACTTGACGGGCGTGAACAAAATCAAGTTTGATGGCAAAGTTTTTCTATTAATTTCTTCTTCCCTAGTAGGGACTACAACTTAAGAAAATAATCTAATTTGTCACCTCCCAACACTTACGGATAGGCTTATGGATAGGGGTACACCATTAAGATTTTTTTGGCCAATATCAAGGCCCGATTATTAACCAGCTGTATCATCTACTTGACGGGCGTGAACAAAATCAAGTTTGATGGCAAAGTTTTTCTATTAATTTCTTCTTCCCTAGTAGGGACTACAACTTAAGAAAATAATCTAATTTGTCACCTCCCAACACTTACGGATAGGCTTATGGATAGGGGTACACCATTAAGATTTTTTTGGCCAATATCAAGGCCCGATTATTAACCAGCTGTATCAGCTGATACCAATCCAATAGCCAATATGCAGCCTGGCAGCTTGGAGAGCAGCGTCCAGCCAGCAAGTCTATGTGGGGAAAGGGGCATGGGGGAGAGAAGGGGCGTGGGAGTGGGGCAGATCGAGGCCCCCATGGTGAGGGAAGGAGTGGGGCTGGGGCAGGCACTGCTGGGACAGGATGCAGGATGGAGCTGCAGATGGCTCATCTGGGAGGCATGGCTCCCACCACTGTGTGCACCCTGGAGAGGCATGGAGGGCATGTGTCCCCTGGATTTGTGCACAGGGCGAGGGCAGGCTGCCTGCTGCAAGCAGGGGCTGCACTCGGGGCAGGCAGTAGCGGTGCTGGGAGGGGTGGCTATGGGGTGGGCTATGGCCACCCCAAAATTTCCCGTAGCCACCCCTCACCAGCATGCCCCCTGGCCCGAAGCCCGCAGTGGGAAGCCTGCTCTCACCCCATGCACAAATCCGGGGGCACATGCCCCCCATGCCTCCCCTGGGGGTACGCACAGCAGCAGAGAGCCACTCCCCTACCCCCCCCATGCACGCAGCTACACTGGCCAAAAAAGCTAATTGCCAATAACGTCAATTTTCCTTTTATCGGTGTCGATCCAATACAGACCAATATACTGCTGCACCTCTACTTATCGGTCAACTACTATAATTGTTTTTATAAAAGACAACAGTTTATATTCATTTCAGCTGTCCTACAATGCCATTTCACAAATGTGTGACCAGCCAGGTCTTCAGGCAAGTGATCCAGCAACTCAAAATGTGAGAGTTGCTCCTGTAATATTCCTATATCACAAAGTATTTAACCCCCCCACCCCAAAGCAACCACTCTCAAAAATGGCCAACAACTCCAATGTATTCGCTGTACAGCGGGACAATCATTTTGTGACTTAAGGACCGAAAGAACTATTCTACTTGTGGCCTAAAAGATTTTAGCTCATTTCCAAAGCTGTTGTTTCTTCATTAACAAACTTAAAAGTATTTTATTTTCATTCTCTATTCTAATATTATAAAAGCCCAAGTCTGTCTCACTTTATTCGTGCTCCGATTAGCTGACAAAGCCAATCAGAGCACAAAGAAGCATTCTGACAGAAGGCAGCCTGCCACCATGATGGTGGGGACACAGGGGACTGGGGGGGAGGGGGGGGGAGGGACAAGGCCCCCCCTCCCTGCTTCCAGGAGGCAGCAGCAACAGAGCAGACCCTCCATCCCCGTCCGGTCACCACCCACCCCCATCATTCTTGACAGGAAATTTGCTAGTATATGTATAAAAGTAAAGATGCTGATTACAGTATGGCCATATTTTTACCTTGGCAGCAACAGCACAAGTCATGTGGTATGGCCAAGTTACAGCTCTAAGTAACATCTGGGATCCATCTGTAACAACTTGCCTAGCGTAAGTCATTCTTCCTTCCTAATCAAAATCCTTTGTAAGTTGTACTACAAATGCAACAGTCTAAGGGTTGATTAAAAGAGAGGAAAAGTGATTTTTAAAGGCACTTTCATGTCTACAACAGAAGTCAGGCACACAAAAGAAAATTCCAAGTTCAAAGTGTGAAAAGGGTAACATGGGATAAAATGCATTTCGTCCTGTACATGACTGAAACTATGATGTAATAACCAACAGCTCCTTAAAAAAAAAAAAAAAAAAACACAAATCAAGTAAGAAAACAGACACTGCTGAAATAAGCAGATCCCATGTTAAAGCTAGTCAATCCATTTTTCCTTCTTGCCTATAACAGCTTGGAATGATGGTTAAGTTTTTCCTGTAACTTTTTTTTTTTTTTTTTTTTTTTTTTTTTTTTTTTTACTTTGTAAGTGAACCTAGCAACCCCAAATTTCTCTATATTGAATCTTTTTTTTTTTTTAAACTGTGCTCTCAATCTTCCATTCTGAATCCATATGAAACATCAAGTTTTCAGCTTCTAAGTCTAAGACTGTAGCACATGTACAGCTGATGTCATATGCTTTCAACAAAGGGAATTTAGTAATTTTAAACACAGGTATTCAGGAATGGTTTGACACCCAAGAATAGAAACTTATATAACCACTTAAAAATGTAAGGTCTAACATTTCAAAATGAAATTAAGAGCTTAACTTCTAGGATATTTTAAGGGGGGGAGAAAAGGGAAGGCATCAGCCCCCTCAGTTGTCAGCCAAAGAACTATGAAAGTTACCAGTTTCCTCTTTTTAGCAAGGTTGTATAACTACAAAATATCACAAAATGAAACATATAAAGCTTTACATATGATAAAAGCTCATATAGGTACTGGTTGGCTGTAGGTTACACCAATTCTTCAGTTACAAAAAGTAACCCTTTAATCATCAGCCAAGCATAGCAATTCCTTCCTGGTCAACACTACTCCCGTCACACAACACACACAAACTAATCTGCAGGCTACAACAGCATGAGGAAGCAGAGGCCATGTGTGCTAGTATGTTCCTGCCCGATTCCCTGCAGTAACATTTCTTACAGAACTTGCAGATTTTACTCTGTCAGCTCTTATAGCATGTTAGCACCCACATCTAATAGTGTGCCTATTTTGCGTAGTTAATGACAAGGCCATCTTAGGAGTTCAGTTGTTTGGCACAATATGAATATTCATATCAGTCCTGCAAAACAGGATTTTGTTCCTCACGTTCAACTACAGTTGACCACATTCCAGAAGACTCCACATCTGACTAACCTTACTGAACAAACTTTGCAGCTTTTAGCAAGTAGGAGGGAAAGCAGCAATACAAGTATGAGGTATTCTAAAAAAAGACAGAGACCTAAGTACTGCTAACCAGCTATTTCTCCTTCTGCCCTAGAATTTTCCCCCATACTCCTAGTTCCCCTAAATACACAACAAATAATCCACTCAGGCAAACTGAGAATAATCTGTGAAAAAAAAAAAATCCCCTTAGCTCCAAGGTAACTAGGGTTGCAGTCTACAGCCCCTGTGCACAGACCAAGTGCAAAGGTAGCTATCCAACATATATAAATATCCTAAATTTACATAAGTTTGGGACATCCTAAATTTACACATATTGGATAGGTACCTCTGCACTTGGTTCGTGCACAGGGACTAAACCCTGAGCTCCGGACTGGGCCATATGGCAGGTAGTTGACAATTGCTATGCTACCACAACATGTACTTTATCCAAGCCAAAAAGCTGAGAAGCAATTGTTCTCCCAAATACACGAGATTTAAAAAGGTACTGAAACCAATTTCTTAGTCTCATTGTATCTCAGTGTTTCACATCTACAAACAGATAAGTTTATTGCGTCTTTTATTGTACAATGATATTCTGTATGAACATTTCCTGTGTTAGAACAATTCTCCATATTAACTATGCATACTGATTCAATACTTCTGTTGCCCCTAGCAAGTTTTTCCCTCAATAGCTTTTGGCATTTTACTATAGCTGCATAATACATTTAAACTGGAGATCATACTAGAACCTCTACTGATACCAGTCACAATTCCTTATTGCCTTTCACCATCTCCAATTGCTTGCAAATTATATTTATTCCAGTAGCATTTACAAGTTACATTTGGTGTTCCATTGCTCCTGTATTCATTATCCAATAATGTTTTAAAAATGTCATGCTGCTAACAATACCCATGTAATTTTACAGGGACCACCATACTTACTTTGACAATTAAAAAGACACATTCCATGTGTGAGCCCACACCCTGGGGATACCACACTGTCTAGTATTCTAAATTAGAGCGCCCATCCCTGTCATTCAGTACTGTAATAAATCTGTCTAGGTTAAGCAAAGTCTGAGTTCTGTTTCCATTTCTTTCCTAGAGTCTTAGATGTGGGTACTACCCCTGTATACATTAGTATCAGTTATATAAACAAGTACAACATAAGAGAAGACTTCAGGTATTCAAAGCCCATAATCTGTTATTTGTTACCGATTAAAATTCTTTATGTTAAGTTTGCATGCCCAAAACATGACCAGAATCTCAGTCTAAATAATGTATTTAGATTAACATTTTTATCCTCTCTCTCTGTCATGGAAACTTCAGCATCATATAGCCAATGCTAAGGAAAGCCCCAAATGTTTTAAGTGGTCTATTCAAATTAATGGATTTGCCACAAGCTTAAGTATGAAGCTCTCATTCAATTAAGAAAATCTCCTAAATTGGTTTAAAATACCTAAAAAGTATTAGCATTTTAAATCAATTCAGTTAGCAAACCCTAAGCATGTGCATTAGAAGTAGCCTCATAGTAAGAATAATCTACTTCTAAACAAAAAAGAACAAATGATCATAATAAACAATGTATGTTGTCACTATAATGAATATATTTGTTGATTCAGCTCAATGAAGAGCACTAAATTATTCAAGTAAGATACCAAGTACTTAAATACACAGCTCACAAAACAGATTTCACCTTACTGTAAAAAAAAGGTATTTCCTGGAAGACAGAAAAAAAGTAGTCAATTACTTTTATTGTTCACTTTTGACAACTGCTCAGGAACCCTGAAATTAAATGGATCTTTCTGCAACTTAATTTATTTAGCGTAACAATGCTCAAATTTTCTAATTACGGTTACAGTACCATCTTTGCCCCACACCCGCCCCATGCACCACCACTTGTCTTTTCAAAAAGCAAAAAACATTAAGCCAGTCATCTATTCCCAAAGAGATGATTTAGGCTTTTATATTCAGGAAGAAGTTTTGTACTCCCAAATACTAGCCCTTCCTATTTTTTTTTTATTTTTTTTTTGGAAAAAGAGAGATATGGTCTGATTGTCCCAGACTGACTCGCTTCAAAACAGGCACCGGACTCCATTTACACATGGAGTGGCAATTAATTGGAATTAACCCCTTGTGCTAGTGAAAGCATCTCAGCATGTCACTGGTACTTAAAGTGGGACAATGGGTTTGTAGTCTGTAGGATCCCAGAATAAAAGTTTTTGTCCCAGGAGAAATCAGACATCTGCTTTTGGCAATAGGCAAGGTACTCATGTGAGGTAGGATTTCAAACAGATCTTTCTGTGTGGCATTTCCTATTAAACAACTTGTGCAAATTAGATGTCAAGCAAGGAGGCAAGGTCTAGGGTACAGTCACTGGATCAGGGTGCTATGGTCAAATGGAAGAGGCAAGACTAGGAATCTTAAATTAGTGGCTCAAAAGCAACTTTTAGCACAGTACTACTGCCATTTCCCTGCAACAGTCAAGCAGTTTCCTGCTACTGCGTGAATTGAACCAATGGTAATCAAGCCCCAGTACACGGGGATAAACAAAGGCATCCAACTAAATGTAACGGGAAGTCGTCCTCAGTGGTGACTTATCATTACTCCCTGTTCAGTTTGCTCCCTGTTGTGAATCTCATTCACGTGTTCCTAACCTCTCCCCATTCACTTTATAAGAAACATAACTCTACCCTGATAATTTCACTCCCAGTATCAGATACATAAGTCCCTTTGTGGATCTGTGCTTTAAGTGACTTTGGTATTGCTATTTAAAAACCCACTGAAAGTCAACAGGAACTTAAAAATCATTTGAATGCTTTAGCTTTAGTCAGAAATCAATACCATGCTGCTGTCCAGCACCATGTCAGATATTGGTTTTGTATGGATCCAAAACAAGAGTCTAATTTACCTAATCAACTACATTTGAACTTGCATATGGACTTTTTATATGTGAAGCATGGCAACTAAGGTGCTGAATGCGGATAATCAGTTTCTTTATAAAATTAGGCACACTCCAGTCCAAAGCAAGATCCAACAGTGTTAAAAGCTAGCAGAACTGACATAACCAATCCAATTGCTGACAGTCAATTAATACGCTGAGTGAAAAATCAAATTTGCTATCTATCTACCCAAAATGAGTAAAAGAATGCATTTGGGATTTGACTCTTCAGAACTAAAGATGACAACTAGTTATTGGTGATCAAATAAGAGAAAAGCACCAGGTGGTATTCAATCCAGGTAAAATTACTGAATCATCTTTTTTCTGCAAAAATCTAGTTGGTCTAATAAAAGCTATCACCTCTACCACAAGTTCTGATTTCTTTTGCCTCTAGACCAACAGGGCTACAACCTGGATACCTGAATCATCATCAGATACTCAGAAAAATCTATCAAAAATCCTGTCTCCAAGGGAACCAAACACTAGGTTGTAGGATACAGGCCTAATGGATTTTTTATGTACTTGTGATGTAATACAAAAAGTCTGTCAACCATTCTAAAACAACAAGGAGTGATCAAGTTAACAGAAACAAAGGACAACATGCTTCCTCCTGTAGCAAAAATTAGAGGTGCACCAATACATTGGTCCCTATCATCACTGATACAAGGAAAACTGACAGTATCCACAGTCGGCTTTTTTTGGCTGATGTGGCTGATAATGTCACTGATAAATGTCATGTGCATGCATGCAGCCCGGCCACTTGGAGAGCAGCGTCTGGCCAGAGTCGGGGGGGGGCGCGGCGGGAAGGCAGATCAAGGCCCCAGTGGCTAAGGAGGGAGTGGGGCTGGGCATGGGATGGAGCAATGGCTCGCCTGGGGGGTGGCTCCCACCACAGCATGCATCCCCAGGGAAGGCATGGGCGGCATGTGCCCCACAGATCTATGCACAAGTGGTATGGAAAGTTAAGCTACTCTAATAAAAGGATTATTTGAACTGGCTGAACTATATCCCACAGATAAAAGGGATAATAACTTCAGCTGTTGACAGGTGGTACAGTCATGAAAATGGTAAATACAGAATATTAGGAGGGTCTGAAAGCAGCAATATGGCACAAACCCAGACTCGGGATGTTGCAAGCAAATGTGGCCATGATTGCAAAGAGAAGAAAACACCCAAAAAACAACACACGCACACACCACACACACACACACCAGTATTTCAACTACTGCTGGTTCAATGCCAAGGAATTATAATTACATTACAAACAAAACAATGGGAGGCAGTGCTGCTCATGCGGCAGAAGAGAGATGGTTTGCCTGCAGTGGACATGGTGGGAAAGAGAAACTAGCTTGCCCACACTGTGCACACCACCAAGGAAGAGCTGCACTGCCTGTGCAATGGAGGGGAACCAGGTTGCCGGTATGGTAGAGAAGACCCAGGCTGCTCAGACAGCTGGGGGAGGAAATGATGCTGCACGGCCTGGGGCAGATGCATAACTGCCAACCAGGGGGGAAGGGGGGCGGCACAACTCCACGCTGCTGGGCCTTACCTCTGACCAGGCTGCAGCCCTGTGTCTTGCAATCAACACAGAAATCAACACAGCCTACAGATTGGGAAAAAGAGGGAATGGGTGGGGTGGGCACCAGCAGGGTATGCAGCCTAGGAGCCTACAGCTGTGCAAGACCCTACTGTCCAGAAGTTGGTCAGCCCTGTATCAATGGGAATAAGAATCGGTTAACTGACAAATATCAAAAAGCAATCCATAATGGTAGACTATCAAAAAAGGGATGTTTTTCTATTGAGACTGTGGGAACTGTTAACTAGGTCTGGCACTATTACACGCTTCCAAAAGACACAGAATTAAATGTCATTGTAAAATGTAAGCATACAAACACTGAGAAAATGGTAAACTACAAGGACAGGAAAGTCAAAGTGTGACCTGAAACACTTGGTAACCCTCACCCAATCAAACAAAATGTATATGAACATCCAAATGCAGTTCTACAAATAAGAAAAATATATGCAGGCTAGTCTTCCAGAACAGTCAGGGGTGCGCACTAGATCCTGAAGACAAAAGTTCAATGAATCATTGTGGATAAAGACACTCAACAGGCTCTCCTGATGCAATGCTGCAGCGTAAGAAGAGCAATGCAATACTTAGATATATAAACAATGAGTACAAATGTTGGCGAGACGAATGACAGAATGCTGCACTAGTTGTTTTACCTATATTTTCAAAATAATGTTGGAAAATAGGAGGGAGCAAAAAGGTAACAGAAAAGTTAAAGGGTTGGAAAATGTGTTAGAGCAAGATACGAACAAATGACTCTGATTAATTTATTAAACAAGACAAGCACTGCAGTGAAAATAGAACATTTACAGGGAAATACTAGTTAGTGATTCTTCAATTTAGGAAAGAAAAAACAAATCAATAGTAGAACATGAAGACAAATCAAATGAAGTATAGTACAGCACACACATTTAATGACTGGTGATTATTAATCAGATTCTCCATCTGCTGGAGCCTTCCACTGAAGATAACATGACTGTCTGGAAAAGACGCTTTAGAAAGTGACTCTGCTTAGCTCCAGGGTATGGGTGGAATTAATTACACGGGGCATGCAGAAGGTCAGACACAAGGACCTAATGTTACCTTCTGGCTTTAAACTGCAGGAAGGTATGAAAGTTTGATTATTATGATATGTCATTTCAAATATTTGAACTCCCACGATTTTGCAACTTAAAAAATACAAGACCACTCAGGATTAGACAGGAATGAAAGAGAGCAGCTTAGATGCCACAAGGGCTCAGAGGCAATGTTTTGTCAGGCAGCTCAGCCTGGGTTTCATCAGGGAGGATGGCAGACACACACACAGAAAGGCCAGGACAAAAGTCAGAGATCACTTCATCCCTCTATTCACAAAAGCCAGCATTTTCTGTACCTGCATGAAATAATGAGAAGCTTCCTGAGTTTCACTTTCAGCTATCACAGGGTAATAAACATGAACAGTTTGAATTTTATTAGTAGATGACAAAAGTCATGAACCAAAACGACAACAAAAAGCCAGAAGGAAAATACAGAGTGCCCGAGTGAGGGACTAACTTAAGAGGGATGGGGGCGTGGAGGGGAACACAACTAGGTTACAGAAGATACAATATTAGCCAACTAAGCCTGGGGGTGGGGGAGGGTGGTGGCAACGCTGAGAGAGAAAGAAGACAGATGCACACAAACTCGTACAATGGTCCACAATGAGGGAGGGGATAGGTTGGAGGAAGTTTCTCAGTCTGTGTAGTCTCATCATGGGGGTCCTCTTCAGGTGGAGTGGAGCAGTCACCTACTCCCTAATAAATCCTCCTCTTCCCTCCCACCCACCTGCCCCTCTAACTCACTTCAAACTGAACAGTTTGCCCATATCCTCAGGAGGACGTGCTAAATGCTGAATGTTCACCATGCTGTCACAATTTTTACCAAAGCTACTTATAAAAATATTTATTTGTCCATACAACAGAATGTGGTTCTTTTAGGTAATGCTCGTCTTACGAAACTAATATTATTATTAAATGTAATTTTCAAAATGAGTAATCAAGAAACTAGTAGTTTCACTTTTGTGTCTAGTCAAGTTGCTGTTTTGTGACTAAACAACATCCAAGTTGAAGATGGCACAAAGGAATGCTTTAAAAAGTTCTCTCTTGCTCCTCCCCCATTAATAAAAACCCAGCAGCATTCAGATGGAATTTTATTAAAGTATTTAAGTATAGTTGACCCTCAGTATTTGCATTCTTCCAAGACAGAAGTGGCAGTTTAAAAAAATAACAGAGTTTGCAAATAGCTTGATAATGTTTAAAAGAAAAAGTTGAGAGAGAGAGAAAAACAAATTCACAAGTTGCTTCCCTCCTATAACCAACAGAAATGGATTATAATCTTATACTATATGCAGGTACTTCTTACAAACAAAGTGATTTTGTCTGAATTCCAAGCCTCCCAACATCCTAATAGAATTCCTGTATTTTCAAAGTTATTTACAATATGAAGTTGTAATTTATACAGTGACACTGAGTAAGCAAAGTCTTGTTCTTACTATGAAAAGTTATCACTGTAACTTACAAGTACATGTCACTACGCCACCCAGCCAGCTTGTAGTTTTGCCACATCTAGTTCTTAAGTTACCTTTTCTTCCTTGTTCCTTCTAAATGAAAGATTTAAACCAACAATTGAAAAGACTGTTGGATCAGATTGTTGAACAACTGAACGGTTGAACAACTGAGACCGTTTATCATATTGTAAATAACAGTTGTAGGAGGTAAAGCAGTGAAAGACTTTACACAAACGTCTATTAAAAGAAAAGTAAACATACAGAAAAAGATAAGACTTTTCTCCCTTATTAGTATTCCTAGTTCAGTTTAAAGCACGTCTGAAGCTTTCTGGATGTGGGTATTAAAATCATTTAAAAAAATTAAAGCAAAGACTACCAATATAACCCTTTGTAGTGTTAGAGTACAGTTGTATTGTAACAGACAAGATTCCTTGGGTGAATTTGATATCTTTTATTAGACCAACCCAAATGGTTGGAGAATAGTTATAACTTGCCTATGTCCTTAGACCAACACGGCTACAACCTAAACCCCTGTTGTACTGTAACTTCACTCATACAGTTCCTGGGGACTCCCAAAACAGCCAATTTCCTATGCCAATTTTAAATTGCAACAGAGTTGATAAGGACAGGTCAGAGTCTGATTTCTCAATGTTTATTTTGCAGGTTCCCAATTCAAATTGTTATTTTTGTATTTCATACCCATATTTGCAGTAATTCACAGCCAGAGCTCTTTTGGAGAAGGACTGTAAGAGGCTACTTTATCAACACCTTTCTGGATACATGCAATTAAATTGGATAAGAGAAAGCTTGTATTAAAGCTGTTCAGTGATGAAAATGCCTCAGTCTACCCTCCAAGAAGCCAGAGGCACCAACACATGCAGAAAAGCTGGATATAATTCCATAGCAGAGGCACAGGCGGCTCTCCTCACATGCCCTGCCATAAGAACATGAAAAATAAATAAAGATCATTCAAGACAACTCTCTTGAAACAACGTACACCATGTCAGCTTCCCTGATGCAGGCTCTAGGCAGATTCTTTCAGAGGATCTGACGTGAGCTTAGGCTCACTAAAGCTTGTGCTATATATAATCTCCTTGGGATACTCCATAAGGTGGCAAATCTGCCCTGCCTCCAGCTTGCCTGATGTCTGGGTTTGGCGTTGGTGCCCAGGAATCCAGCTCCGCTGCTAACTGGCTCCATGCCTAAAGCTGCCAAAACCTCCACTTCAGAAATTACATATTCTCCGTCCTTCTGCTCCTTCCAATGTAAAGTGCGCACCACTTTACACCATGCACCGAGTCAGCGAAGCTCAACCAAGGCACCTCAGCGCTCTGGGGTGCTGCGAGACCCTTTCGGGGTGCCACAGGATGCCACACAACGTCAGTACCATTAGGTGTGCAAACATGGTTCACAAGAGAAACCCCACGATAAGAACCCACAGCATTAAAAACCATTCTGCCCTGCAGGGTCTTTCTGAGCTCTTAACAACAGAGACGTCAAGTCACGCAGAAGCAGGGCCGGAAGGGACCTTCAGAGCTCGTCCAGTCCAGCCCCTGCCCCACGCAGGATCACCCCTATCCAAACCATAATCTAAACCCTGCCTAAGCCGACCACCAGCCCTGACACAAAACACCCGAGCCTGCCCCAGATAAAGCAGGAGTGCCGCTGAAGCCAGCGTCCTGTTTCTGTGAGATGTTGTTGACATCGCTCAACAAATCCCGCAAAGGAAAGCAAAACCCCCTCAGCCCGCACCAACCTGACCATAGTGTAAAAATTTCTCCCTGGCATGAAATGTGGCGACCAGACTGACCCCGAGCAGAGGGGCAAGGCCCTCCAGCCAGAAACCTCCGGGTTTGGTGCCAGCAGCAGCCAACACCCAGCGCCTCTGAGGCAGACTCAGCCCCTCAGACACGGGGAGCAGGCCAGCGGGGGCAGCCCCCGTAGCAGAAGGCAGACCCCGACACCGCCCCGGCCAGGGCCCGCACCGCCTCTGCCGGCAGGGGCAAGCCCACAGCTTCCCTGGGCAGCGGCTCCACGGCAGCAGCAGGAGCCCGCGGCCCGGCGGGAGCTGCCTCCTTGCCGCCTCGGGGGGTCCCTCGGCCCGACCCAGCACTCACGGCCTGTGCAGCGGCTCCTCGGGGACGGCAGCCGGGCCCTGCTGCTGCTGGAAGGAGCGCAGCGACTCGAAGGCCTTCATCAGCTTCTCCATGGTGGCCATGGCGCCGCGAGGAACGGGCGAGACGCTGCAGAGGCCACGATCGCTCCGGGCTACCTCGCCGCCATCTTGGCCACGTACCGTCGTGCCCCGCGCGGAGGCGCTCACGAGGGCAACGGGTGGAGGGGGGGAGTGACAGCCTCATCCGCCAATCAGAGACGAAGATCGAGGACCCGGGATTCGCCCTCCCCGCCACTAGCAGGGTAGGGAGGGAAATGGCAAGCTTGGTTGAGAGCTGCAGTGACTAACGCAGCCACGCTCCCTCCGGGCGCTCCGCCCACTTGGCTCTGCTAGTGGGCGGGTCCTAGCGCCCTCGGGTACCCGGCACGCGGGCGCCCTCTGCTGGCTATGCGGTGCCGTTGCTTCGTGCCCGGCGGCTGTGCCAGGCGGAGGGGAGAGGGGGGACCTGATTCATAGCAGCCCCCACAGCTCCTAGAAAGGAGACTGGCACGTTGGGTGTGCCTCCGAGCTGCCCCCGTCGCAGTGGGGTAGGGCATGGGGGTGTCCCGGGGTGTGTGAGCTCGTGTTTTATCCAGAGAAGCCAGAGCAAGTTCCTCTGAATATCTAGGTTGTAGCTGGCTTGGTCTGGAGGCAAAAGCAATCAGGACTTGTGGTAGAGGAGATCTCTTTTATTAGAGCAACTAGACTTTTACCACTGCCCCCCAAAAGCTTGCAATTAAATCATGTTTTTTGCAAACATCTAAAAGATTTCACCTGTACCACGGTCCTGATTGCTTTTCCCTCGGAAGTAGACACCAGCGCACTGGGGCGTTAGCAGTCAGGCAGCGTCAAGGAGAGCAGGGACGTGCAGAGAGAAACCCGGCTCACTGCGCGGTGCCAGGTCCCAGTGTTGGCTACAAATGTCCAACTCGGGATCCTTAGAATTCTGGTTTATTAGGCGGATTGAAACACTGTAATGAAGTCAAATCATAAACCTTGGGGCTGGTGCCCACACACACACACATGCACACCCCCACAGTAGCAAGCTACGAGAGTCAGGTATACCTATCCTACAGGCACTGGAGTCTGCCGTTGAGGCTTCTTCCAGCGTGGTGTTATCTTCCAGAAGGGGGTCGCCGTCTGGTCCTTCTGGCTGGACAGGTCGGGTGCTGGTCAAGTTGGAGATCAAGAGGGCGCCCCGAAGGGTCAATTTTCACTGCTTTTTATCTGTCCTTGGCAGACTTTGGTGACTCCCCGGTTTTCAGGTTTGCCCAATCCAGGGGTCGTTGACCCTCGTGGGGCTTCCTCCTCGGTGGCTACTGGATGGCATCTTGCAGCCCCCGGGGGTGTTAATAGGGCTCTGGGAGCGGTCGATCTAGAGATATTCATCCCAAAAGTTGGTCCCCGGCGTTGATTAACTCAGACCAGGGCTTCTAGCCCTTGAACAGTGATGTTTAGAGATTTCCCGGTTGTTACATTGTCTTCTATTGATTTCTTCCATTGGTTGATCTGCGGTTTCCCTAGGTGTTAATTGCTGTCTGCTACTGTGTTATGCATTCAGTCACTGATTCACTCGCTCTTTCAGGGGCCCGCGTGATACAGGGAAGCGACAGTTTGACTCCTGCCCTTGTTAGCATTGTTACTAAAGACATTTATAGTTGAAAGTTGAAAGGTGAGGAGTATAAAATATAAGCTACAAGAGTAATGCCATGGCACACAAATAGATAAAAATACCAAAATACAAGGGGAGATACAAAATGCACACATACAAATTTTAAAACACAATTCCTTATCTTAAAGTGAAAGAAAGAGGAAGGAAGAAAAGGTAGAAGAGGAAAAACATATTCTAAGAGGGGAGAGCAAATGCAGGCAAGAGGAAAAGGGGGCTTTCTGCTACACCAGGGCCCCCAGGGTGTGAGGCAAGCTCCACGCTCGCCCACCTCTGCCTTTGTCTGGGGGAGTCTTATACCCTTCAGGTTCAAGTGTCTGAATTCCCACTCCTCCTTCTAAGATAAGGAGCTCTTGACCTATTCAGTAGGGAGTAAGGAAACAGAGTCATGATTCGTGACCATTGTTCTTTCCTAGGGTCATGACTTACTAGCATCAGGTGCCATCGCTGGCCTGGGTATCTCGACTCCCTTGAAACTGTGCCTCACAATTCACTGCTCTTGATTTGCTTCTCTCATTCAGATCAAGCTATTTCTAGGATCAGAGCATCCGGGAGGTGGAACGTAGTGACACACCCAGCACAGCAAAAAAGGGTGTTCAGGACTCCCCCAGAGAAGTGAAGGCAGTTACCCAGGGGTGGGACGGCACAGAGCATCAAACCTCCAAGGGGGACAAGCTGAAGTAACCCAAGTGAGAGAACCAACCAGACTGCTGGGGTGCCACTTACAGCCTCTGACAAGCACATCCCCACTTCACCAGCCCTGCGGGGGTGTTTACTGCATACATGTACAAAGAATATACATTTGAAACTCAACATGCAAATCCATTTCTAAACCCATTTACTTAAAACTTGTGTGTAAAAAAATGCACACACAACTAATGCACAGACCCTCCGCAACAAGTCAACAGGATCACTGGGCTTCAGTTGCCCATGTCAAGAGACACCCTGAAGTAGAAGTCCAATGGAGCTCTCCCCCAGCCTACCCCTCCTTTCATTTTTATGCCCATTTTCAGTAGGCCTGGCTTTCATGCTTTCTTAAAAGCAAGGGCTGGGTACACCCCACTCATTATGTTTGGACCAGCAGAGCAGAGCAGATGGGCATTGCCAAAGCAATAATCATGCCCTCTCCTGTGGGACATGGCAGCAGCCAAGCAGTATCTCCTGCCCTTTGAAGCAGAAGACCAGACTGTACTTCTCACTCACAGACATTGTACAAAGCAAGGCAAAGACACATTTTTGTCAGGGGAAGGGGTATATGCAATTAAACTAAAAAGCTCAGCTCAGTAATGTAGGATGTTGAAGGGATGCTTATCATTTCCCTTGAGCGACAGAGCTAACGATATATAAACTCATAAAAACAAGTCCTAAAAGTAGCTTTTTCCTTGGAATGGACAAAGGCTGGTATTGGATGTATTAATCAAGAGATCTTCGGAAGCCACTATCAGGCCGAAGTATGTATTTCATACATTATACACACAGTGCAAATTATACTTGCCAAATACTGCTGTACTATCAGTACTCAGTATAGTTTTACAGAACAGATTATACCCATTTCCAGCAACTGCACTTAATACACATTTGCTTGCCAACCGCTATTGCTGCTTGGTTCTTTCTTTATCAAAATGGAAAAGCCAAACACCTCCCTACTCTTCCTTTCTCCCTATGCATTTATTGCAGAACAAAGGCATTGACCAGGGTAAATGGAGACATTTTTACAGGAAGCTATGCTGAAATTTGGCAACGCATCATCAATTCTTGTCAAAGTGAATAATTTAATCTGGAAGAGGTCCCATTTTTTCCTGTTTTCCAGTCCCTTGTTTTGAGGCAGGTGTAGGTCAAAGTCAAACTAAATTTATTTTGTACCTATATTACTGCACTAAATACCAGCATGATGTTTTGTGTTTATATGGACTTCCTCTTTACTTGTATAGCATTCACTGAATTAGAATAACCTCTTCATATCTTGTCCTATTTGACCATAAAACATGTTCCAAATACTTTGATTTCCCAGAAGGAAGGACTCCTCTCTCATGGCTGACGTGCCACATCCCAGGGTATTTTCTTCTGCTATTCAAAATTAATTACTGCTAAATTTATAGCTTACTACTGTAAAGCTGTTTTTTAAGTCAATATGTCTGTCAGTGCCCATCCAATTAAAAAAAAATCAATGTGGTATTGCAATGAATTTTCCATACAGTTACAACTGCTGGCTTTAAAACTGGTGCTAGAATATGTTTAATCGCGACTCCCCCATTATACAAGTTAGATTAGTTAAAACAAGGAAGGAATATTTTCCCTGTGTAATTAAAAACTCTGGCAACTCAGGGACATGTTTTTCGAAAAGTAGCAAAGGAACAAATGTGACCTATTTAGTGCAAAAGTAACTGCACAGTAAATCCTACACTTCTGTGTTCTTACTTCTGTACATCCTGTTTTCACATCACTGATTTCTGTTTATTGAATAAGTGCTGTGCCAGCTGTTGTCATTCGTTTGGAGAAAAGCTGCAGCATAAGCTCCAATTACTAACACAAGATTTTTTTAAATAGATTTTGGTTCCATACAAATTCAGCTTTGCTGTCTTCCCTGACATGGATGCTCCAGAGTATCCCCTCAACTATGGAAAATGTTTTATTTAGTCAAGCCTATATTTGATTATTTTAAGTTAAATAAAAGAAGTATCAGAGTTCCTTGTAGGGCTAGGTCCAACTTCAATCCTGACAAGTTAGACTCCCTAATACACAGTTTGTAGGTACATAGCCTCTAGAACAGAATGCAGTTAGGTGCCTGGATTCCCTGCACAGAGAAAGTTAAGACACATCAAGGTGGGATTTGAGGCAACTGCCTAGAGCTAGCCAATAAAAACGCTAAGTACTGGCCTAAGGCTGAACTCCCATCCCCTTCTATCATTCAGGCAAAGGATGGAATTGAGCAAAGGTTCCACTTGCTTGAAACCTAGAGCCCAAATTCCTCTCCAAAGGACAGGTGCCTATATCTGTTCCCTGAAGGCTGCCAGAATCTCTCTTGCCCTTGCTGTGTGCCTTCTTTTCTGCATAGTAGTAGAGCTGCAACGGGAAAGATGGAGGTCTTTTGCACCAGAGCAGGCTGCTGCGTCTGCTGGGCTTCAGCACTCAAACTATTCTATAGCCTAGGCCCTAGTAGTTAGTCATTCTTCTGGGACATGGGAAAAGTAGGTGTGAACCCTTCAGGCTGAACAGGGCCTAGAACTCAGGTCCCTCACTTCCTGAGAAAGTTCAAATCATTAGTATCTAAGACAGGGCTGTCCAGCTTTTGAGCAGCTGCAGGATAGGAGGTGCTGCACACCATCTGAGCCCCCCGACACAAGCTGTGCAGAATACCCAGGACCTTCATCACACAGGCCCCCTCCATGGGCTCCTACAGGCTACACCCCGCTGAGGGACAGGAAGCAGAAGCCATTGGAAGGGGAGCCAGGTGCCCCCAACAGACACAGAAAGAATAGTTGGGGGTATGGAGCAGCTAGATGGGAACCTACTGGCTGTAAGTTAGCTCCTTCCATGCCATATACAATTCAGAGGCCTTGAGCTGGACAGCCTTGAGCTAAAAGAAAGGCACAGCCCCCAGTACTTTCTCCTTCTCCTCATTGACCAAGTGCATTTTAAAAAGAAAGCAGCCACTTAGGGTATTCTAAGCATGTTATGAGCTTCCTAACTGGATTGGGCCCTTCAGGGTCTAAGGCACTGGGCCACCTACTTTCCTGGATCCCAATAAGGCTTACGTAAGTGCTAAAAAACCTAGCTGTTGAAATTGGGGCATTTGGGGACATGTGTAGAAACAGAACTGCAAGTATCAGTGGAACTTTAAAGTTAAAAAGGGAGGTAGCCAGTGAATTTAAGCACCTCCAAGAGTCATCAGCCACTGAGCAAAAGTTTTGGACTTCACCTAATGCCTGCTAAAGCCTGCTTTAAGCACCAAAATCTTTACACACATGTAATCCTTAAACAGATTTTTTAGGAAAATCCCACATTACTTTCTCTTTGCTATAGGCATGCTATAAGCTTTTTATTAGGACTTACATTAGTATACTCTGAGGTACAATAAGACCCTTCAGCAAGCTAAATAAAGCCCTGTCGAAATCACTAGGGCAGAAGGGTCTTCTCCAAGACAGAGGCTTTTTAATATAAATGTAGAACAAGGATTAGTCTTCCATACATGCTAATGAGAAGTCTTGCCCATTTAGCGATAAGAAACTAAAGACTGAGATAACTTTTGCCCACAACATTCCTCAAGCTACATAATTTCTTATGTTGTTATAATAATAATTTTATTCAAGTGTTGGAAAAAACTTGGAAAAAGAGTTGGAAAACATTTTTCTTTGCAATCTTTTGGGCACAAACACCCTTCGTCAGGCTGAGGAAGTATCTGCAGTTGGTGTGTGCTCTTCCTGGATGAAATGAATAGTAAAGAAGCCAGAGGCTGGTAAGCAGCAAGAAACCCAGTCAGTGACAATATAAGCTAAGGAGTCAATGGGTGAGAGACAGGTGGGGGGTGTGATGGGGAGGGGAATGAATGTAGCTAGTAAATAGTAGAGAGGTACCTGGGGAGTCAGATGTCAGGCAGGTTATAGTGTGTCATAAATCCAATGTCTATATTTATTCCATGATTTTTTGTATTCAGTAGGTTGATGAAGTGAAGTTCATAGGCTTGTCTGTGAAAGGGGGTTTTTAAGTTCCCTTTAAGGATTAGAACTGAGAGATTGGAGACAGAGAGTGGTTTTCTTGTGAGAAGTGTGCCCCCACAGGTAATTGAGTATTCTTGTCTTTGATAGATTTCCGGTGTGCGTTTATTCTGGTTCGTTGCTGTTGTTTGGTCTGTCCTACATATTTTCCATAAGGGTATTTGGTGCGTTGGGTGAGATATAGTACATTTCTGGAGGTGCAGCTGTAACAAACACCTCCAGATATGTAATATATCTCATCCAATGCACCACCAAATGCCCTGCTGGAAAATATGTAGGAGAGACCAAACAACATCTGACTCCCCAGGCAACCTCTCTACTATTTAACAGCTATATTTATTCCACTCCCCCTGCCAAACATCTCTCTCTCACCCATTGACTCCTTAATTTGCATTGTCACTGACTGGCTTTATTGCCTCATATTCATGATACTTTGGACCTCCTGGACAAATCTCAATGGCTCTCCACCCTTGACCTGGCTAGTGGGTACTGGCAGTTGGACACACAGTAGAGAACAGAGCTAAGACTGCCTTCTGTATAAGAAGGGGCTTTTTGAGTTTAACATGCCTTTTGGGTTAGGCAATTATCCTGGTACATTTCAGAGACTGATGGATATCGTACTAATGGATTTACAAGAGAGCTCCTACTTGGTGTACCTGAATGATGTCACTGCAATAGGATGAACCTTTCAGGAGCACTTGCAGAAACTGAAAGCCATGCTTGGGATTCTGAAGGAAGGCAATCTGAAGATTAAACCTACCAAATCATAGAATCATAGAAAATGAGGGTTGGAAGGGATGTCAGGAGGTTGTCTAGTCCAACCCCATGCTCAAAGCAGGACCATCCCCAACTAGATTATTCCAGACAGAGCTTTATCAAGCCAGGCCTTAAAAACCTCTAAGAATAGAAATTCCACTACCTCTCTAGGTAACTTGTTCCAGTGCTTCACCATCTTCCTAGTTTTTCCAAATATCCAACCTATCCTCCCTTGCTGTAGCTTGAGAACATTGCTCCTTGTTCTGTCATCTGTCACCACTGAGAACAATTTAGCTCCACCCTCTTTGGAACCATCCTTAAGGTACTTAAAGGCTTCTATCAAATCCCCTGAGTCTTCTCTTCTACAGACTATATTAGCCCAGTTCCCTCAGCTTCTCCTCAGAAGTCATGTGCCCCAGCCCCCAAACCATTTTCATTGCCCTCCACTCAATTCTCTCCAGCTTGTCTACATCAGTTCTATAGTGGAGGGCCCAAAATTGGACACAGTACTCCATTCTCATTAAAAAATTAGGCAACTGTGGCATTGATGCCTACACAGTCAAATGGGTCGCAAATTGGCTGGAGGACCGCACCCAGAGAGTGGTGGTGGATAGGTCTTTTTCAACCTGGAGGGATTTGGGCAGTGGGGTCCCCCAGGGCTCAGTCCTCGGTCCAGCACTGTTCAACATCTTCATCAGCGACTTGCACGAGGGGGTGAAAAGCACCTTGTTCAAATTCATGGATGACACTAAGATGTGGGGAGAAGTGGGCATGCTGGAGGAGAGGGACAGGCTACAACTAGATCTGGACAGGTTACAGGGGTGGGCGGATGAGAACAGGATGGGTTTCAACATTGACAAGTGCAGGGTAATGCACCTGGGGAGGAAGAACCAGCAGCACACCTACAGGTGGGGAACTCCTTTGTCATCAGTGCAGAGACAGAAAAAGGTCTTGGAGTCGTTATTGATGCCAAAATGAACATGGGCCGACAGTGTGGGGAAGCAGTCAGGAAGGCCAACCGTACCTTTTCATGCAACCGCAGATGCATCTCAAGGAGGTCCAAGGAGGTGATCCTCCCCCTCTATGCGACACTGGTCAGGCCGCAGTTGGAGTACTGCATCCAGTTCTGGGCGCCGCACTTCAGAAGGGATGTGGACAACATGGAGAGGGTCCAGAGGAGGGCCACTTGCATGATCAGGGGTCAGCAGGGCAGGCCCTACGAGAAGAGATTAGGGACCTGAATCTGTTCAGCCTCCACAAGAGAAGGCTGAGAGGGGATCTGGTGGCCATCTACAAACTGGCCAAGGGGAACCAGCAGTCTATGGGAGAGTCCCTGTTCCCCCAAGCACTACCAGGAGTAACAAGGAATAACAGCCATAGATTGACTGAGAGTAGATTCAGGCTAGATATCAGGAGGCAGTACTTCACAGTCATGGTGGCTAGGATCTGGAACCAACTTCCAAGAGAAGTGGTGTTCACTCCTTCCCTGGGGGTCTTCAAAAGGAGGCTAGATAATCAGCTAGCCGGGGTTGTTTGACCCCAGCATTCTTTCCTGTCCATGGCAGGGGGTCAGACTTGATGATCTCCTCAGGTCCCGTCCGACCCTACCAACTATGAAACTACGAAACTATGAAACTAAGATGTGGCCTCACCAGTGCAGAATAGAGCAGAATAATTATTTCCCTCAATCTGCTGGCAACGCTCCTACTATTGTAGCCCAGTATGTGGTTAGCTTTCTTGGCAACAAGGGGACACTGCTGACTCATTCAGCTTATTGTCCACTGTAGCCCCTAGGTCCTTTTCTGCAGAGCTGCTACTTAGCCAGTCAGTCCCCAAGCTGTAGTAGTGCATGGGATTCTTCTGTCCTAAGTGCAGGACTTCATACTTATCCTTGCTGAACCTCATGAGATTTCTTTTGGCCCAAACCTCCAATTTGTCTAGGTCACTCTGAATCCTAACCCTACCCTCCTGTGTATCTACTAGTTGGTCTCTCCAACACTTGCACCAGGAAGTTGTCTCCAATACTCTCCAAAAACTTCCTGGATTGCCTGAACACTACTGTTTTGCCCTCCGAGCAGACGTCAAGGTGACTGAGGTCTTCCATGAGAACCAGGGCCTGTGATCTGGAAACTTCTGCAAGTTGTCTGAAGAAAGCCTCATCTACCTCATCCTCCTGGTCTGGTGGTTTATAGCAGATACCCACCACAACATCACTCTTGTTGCTCTCCCCTCTGACCTTAACTCGGAGACTTTCAAAAGGCCTATCTCCAGTTTCATACTGGAGCTCTGAGCAATCCTATGACTCTTTTACATACAATGCAATTCCTCCTCTTCTCCCCTGCCTGTCCTTCCTGAAAAGTTTGTACCAATCCATGACAGTGCTCATCGCTGTTATTCCAATCATGTCATAGTGTCATGACTGTGTAAGGACGTCCAATTCTTCCTGCTCGTTTCCCAGGCTCCGTGCATTTGTGTACAGACACCTGAGGTGACTAGTCAATTGCCCTATTTTCTCAGGAAGAATGAGGGCTCCCCTGTTGCCCACTCCTGCTTCTGCTTCCTTTAGGTCCTCTACTTCCCCACTTACCTCAGGGCTTTATTCTCCATCCCCCAACAAACCTAGTTTAAAGCCCTCCTCACTAGGTTAGCAATGTCAGCTGTTCTGCAGGAAAGTGAACTTTTTGGGACATGTGATCTCTACAAAGGGGTAGGCCCAGACCCAAGGAAAATGGAGACCTCTAAGACCTGGCCAGTACCCTGAAATGTGAAAAAATTGAAGCTTTTGGGCTCTAGCCTCCTAATACAGAAGATTTGTGGCAGGTTTTGCTACCATTGAAAGCCCCTTGCACAAACTCCCTGACAAGGCGAAGTTTATTTGGACAAAGAAATGTCAAGACACCTTTGGAAGCTAAAGCAGTGGTTGATGTCGTCCTCCATCTTATCATACCCTAACTCTCGGTTACCTTTCTTGTTGGGTATTGATGCAAGTGACATCAGGGCTATTTTGTTACAAGTAAAGAAGGCCCAGGAAGGGTAATAGCTTATGCTAGCTGAACCTTAAACAAAGCTGAGTGCCAATATGCAGCTACCAGAAAGTAATTGGTTGCTGTGGTGGCCTTTATGAAGCACTCTTGGCACTTCCTTCTGGGAAGGTGCTTTGTGCTGAGAACAAACTATAGCTCTCTCCAGTGGCTGCACAATTTTCAACAACCCGAAAGACAACTGGCCAGGTGGTTGGAACAGCTGGCTAAGTTAAATTACCAAATAGTGCATTGCCCTAGAAGGCAGCATCAGAATGCTGATGCCTTGTTTCGTAGACCTCACATGGTGGAGGGGGTCAACCGAAGGGCGAGGCAATGGAGGTATGGCCACTATCAGTAGCAGAGGCTGCCAGAAGCAAACCACAGAAGCAACTACAAGAGTTTGACCGCCAGGCAGTAGGGTACATCACCTCAAGGGGCAGCCACAGAATACTGATGTCTTGTTCAGTGGACTCATCACAACGGAAGGCGAACCTGAAGCTGCAACAGCGGGGATACAACTACTACCAACCACCAGGACAGCCAGGGGTGAACCAGCCCCGAATGCAGGGGAAACCAGAAAGCTGACAGATGGATGGGTAAAACAATGTGAAGATACCGGCATTGAAAAACTGACAAGGTGTAAGGAGCTTGATAGCAAAGAGTTTCCTGAAGAAGGGCAACGTCATCCTCGCTTAAAGTGATACCATGTAGTGTGGCCCAAACTAAGTATTAGGCAAGGAGTCCTAGTGTGAAAGTTTCATAGTGGTGCCAGAGAAGAAAATACCAATAATTCTGCAAGCCCTGCATGATTCCAATACCAGGGACATTTGGGCATGAAGAACGTCTCTCGTAAGTTCCAAGCCCGGTATTTCTGGTTAGCCTGGAGCCAATCTGTTGTGGACTGATGCAGATCATGCAAGGTGTGCGGCGCATGAAAAGGGATGAGGAGCAATCCCAGGCCCCTCATGGTCTCAATGCAGTCTCTACAACCACTGGAGAGAACAGCCATGGATATCCTGAGCTCCCTACCCACTACCCTACATGGACACCCAGTACCTTAAGTGTGTCTTAGTAGTGCCTAACTATTTCTCAAAGTGAGTGGAAGCCTACCCTCTCCCTAATCAGGAAGCACAGACAGTGGTGAAGATTTCTTTGAGAGATGTGCGCTCTACCATGGTACACTTCGATCCCTTCACACCAAGGGAGAAATTTTGAATCACAACTATTCCATCACACATGAGCTTTTGGAAATTAATAAAATCTGCACCACACCCTATCACCCCCCAATCTGATGGACTAGTGGAGTGGCTCAACCATACTCTAGCTGGCCTGTTATCATCCCCGATTCAAGGCAACCAGACAATGTGGGATGTGGGTACTGTCATATGTCATGATAGCTTACGGGAGCAGCATGCATTCATTTATGGGGTTTGGGCAGGAGATTTGTCTACCTGTCGATACCGTCTCTGGAATAAATGTATTGGAAGAATTTAAAACATCTGTCTGAATATGTTACAAAAGTGACAGGTTACCTCAGCTCAGTTAGCCATGCTAAGACGCATCAGGCTTCAACTACACGTAGCAGAAAGAGCACTATGATCTCAGGGTCCCCGGACAGGTGTATGAGCCAGGGGAGCTGGTGTGGGTGTGGAACCAAACTAGGAGATCGGGTCAGTGCCGGAAGCTCTGCAAGAAGTTCAATGGCCTCTATACAGCCATCAAGGAATTGTCTGAGGTGCTATTTGAGCTGGTGAGCAGACCCAAATCAAATGTTCATAGATTCATAGATTGTAGAGCCGGAAGGGACCACAATGGATCATCGTGTCCAACCCCCTGCCCCCGGCAGGAGAGAGGACCAAGGTCAGATGACCCCAGCCAGGTGACTAACTAGCCTCCTCTTGAAGACCTCCAAGCTAGGTGAAAGCACCACCTCTCTTGGAAGCCCATTCCACATCCTGGCCACCCTTACTGTGAAAAATGTCTTCCTAATACCTAACCTGAATCCACTCTCAACTAGTTTACACCTGTTATTCCTAGTCACTCCCTGGGGCGCCTTAGTAAACAGCGCTTCCCCTATTCCCCGTTGACCTCCCCTAATACATTTATAGGTGGCCACAAGATCTCCCCTCAGCCGTCTTTTGTGAAGGCTGAAGAGATTCAGCTCTCTCCACCTCCCCCTGTAGGGTCTTTCCCAAAGGCCACTAATCATGCGAGTGGCCCTCCTCTGAACCCTCTCCAGATTCTCCACATTCCTCTTGAGGTGTGGCACCCAACACTGGACACAGTACTCCAACTGCGGCCTGACCAGTGCCGTATAGAGGGGGAGCATCACCTCCTTTGATCTATTAGTCATGCACCTGCTAATGCACGACAAGGTGCGATTGCCCTTGTTGATGGCCTTGTTACACTGTTGGTTCATGTTCATCTTGGAGTCAATTATGACCAAGATCCCCCTCTGCCTCCGACACTCCCCAACCTATAGGTGTGCTGGGGATTCCTCCTTCCCAGGTGGAGTATCTTACATTTATCTTTATTAAATTGCATCCTATTTCTCTCTGCCCATTGATCCAACATGTCCAGGTCAGCCTGAATCTGCTCCCTGCCCTCCAGTGTACTAACTTTTGCCCCATAACTTGGTAACATCAGCAAACTCGGAGAGGGTGCTCTCCACGCCCTCGTCCAAATCGCTGATGAAGATATTGAATAATATCGGTCCAAGGACCGAACCCTGCAGGACCCCACTGCC
>NW_005842562.1:363924-418100 GCF_000455745.1 Alligator sinensis | reverse complement strand
CAACTGTCCTGATTTGTCCTGCAGGGGCCCTATGTTGCTCTGAGCTTTCCTTTTGCCTGCTATACACCTGAAGGACTTTTTATTGTCCTTGATTGTTGAAGCCAGCCTGAGCTCAAGCCCCACCTTGGCCTGTCTCCCTGCAATAGCGCGCCAGGGAGATATATTCCTTCTTGGTGGCTGCCCCTGCTTCCATTGCCTATACATCTCTTTCTTTGCCCCCAGACTCTCCTGGAGTTCCCTGTTCAGCCAAGGGGGCTTTTTTGCCCCCCTTACCTCCCTTCCTATGTAATGGGATAGACTCTTTTTGAGCCCCAAGGAACACTACCTTGATATACCTCCAACCCTCATGGACCCCCATTTGCTCTAGATTCTTGATGTTAACAATACACTATAATCAGATGAAACCCTGTGTGTGCTCATGGAAGAGAGATCCTGCCCCCACAAGGGAGGTAAGGAGGCCTTTTCATCAACAACCAAGATGCTACTACAGGCTTCATAATTGAACATCCACCAATACAGCCCCTATTATTAAGCCTAATGGTGTGCTGCCAGAGGCTGCTTCTAGACCAGGAAGTGTCAGGTGGGACCTAGGATCTGACAGGAATGATGATACCGAAGAGAAGTGGGTGCGACTGAGAGGACTGAACACCCACTAGAACCAGGTTGTGGGTTCTACAATCAGCTGGGGCTCCCATTCCTGAACTCTCAGGTAGATCACAGAGGGAGCAAAGACCTTGCAGATGGCTGAGTGACTACAGGACGTAACCCGAGTAGGATACAGGGGCACATTAATTTAAAAGGGGGGGGGGGGCAGAGGATAATGTAATGCATGTGTTGTGTAATGTAATACATTGTGTGCATTGCAAATGACACGTGTGCATGGATATGAATATGTAACAGAAGGAGAACAGCCCTGTGGAGTCCTGCTGGCTGTGATTTTGGACTACAAATCTCAGAGACATCTGAAACCTGTACAGAGCAACTCTGGACTAAAGGCTGGTTCTTGGAGACACCTTCAGAGGTGGGGGAAAGGAACTTCACGTGCTGAATGTAGTACTGACTGCTTTCCCTTTAAGTGATGTTGTTATACAGTGAACATCTAGTTACTTGTATTTGTCCCTCCCTTTTGGCCCATTGTCTTATGGCCCTAATCCCTAGAACCTCCTATATAAAAGTGAGAAAACTCCTTGTTGGATGTGGCAATTGTGCCTGACACTGCAGGGCTTTGCTACACTATTATATAATAAAAGGTAATTAGTCAAAAGAAGCCTACTAAAAATCTGAAATTCTGCTATAGCTTGGAAGCCAATTAAACAAGTACATTATATATTTCCCATACTTTGTTCCTTATTTGAGAGTCTTAAATTGCTAAAGAATTATGTTATGCAATTACATTTGTTTTTAATTAAGAAAGGATTGACATAAAAAAAATTGAGTAAAATAAACAAACAAAACACTGTCACCGTAACCTGCTTCCCATGGAGGACGTTAAATAAAACAACTTTCCGCTACAGCCCATGCAATCTAAGGACATGGCAGTATGTTGTTTTTATTTCAGGAAAAAAAACACTTAGTAGATTAACCACTAAGGGCTAAATTAAAAACATTTCAGTGGTTAGAAGACACTTATAAACTGTTAAGTCGATCGCATTTTACAATGAAAATGAGTATGCTTGGAACAACAATTCTGGTGCGTTGGCACTATTATACAGAGAAGACGGGAAAGTTACATATGCTCAAAACTTAAATAAGTGGCATCACATGGAATATATATAAAACCCCACACTTTTGTATAAACATTCAGAGGAGACAACATTACTAATAGCATCCAGAATAATTCAAGTCACAGAAAACTGTAATTTAGTCTAATGCTCCCTACTGTTGTATTAAAAGTAGATATTGTGCTTATTGGTCAACTATTTAATAAATGAAAGTTAATCTAGTTTTGAAAACTAGCATACATCTCAATATAGCTGCACATTTAATATTGAAGTTCATGTAACACCACCAAAATAAGTGCAAACTATAGCACAAAAATCTAATATTTTAGTTGACCTGTTTCCAGTCTCATGTAAACAGTATTTCTAAATGGTATTAGTAACACAATAGGAAATTTCTCTGCACCGTGTAAAGTGTTTAATGAATACAAAACACCACAAATGACATGGGTTGGGAAGGCACATTAGCCCCTTGCTAGAGTTGACCTTTAGTATAATTTCCTGTGTATTCTATGATTGGTTTCTCAAAATAGACAACTTTCCTTTTGAAACTAAAATATTTCTCTTTTATATTCAAGAAGAGGGCAGGCTAGCTTATGTTTAAAAACTGATTGAGAAAAACATGCTGCATTCTTCAGAGTCACCGTTTGCTAATGGCTACCACAGGTGTTCCCTGAGACAACACAACATGGTGCAGGAATTCTTCGTAAGTGGTGACATTTTCAAATGGAGACATTTGCGTGGGTGATGTACATCTCTGGGGCTGGGAAACAGAGTAGACCTGTTGAGGCCCCTTTCATCTCCTCCATGATCTGATGACCACAGAAGCATAATGCCATTTCAATAATTAACAGTAAACACAACAAGGAAGCAGAAGAACTCTGTAAAGAAAAAAGACACCCTGAGGCATGACAATTTCACAGCTTTGACAATTTGAGCTAAATATGCAGATTCATGATGTTATGATGTCTGAGCAAGCAGACTTGAAGAAATGAAGAACTTATAGATACCAACATAAGAGAACACGAACTAAAGGTAAGAGGGATTGATTTCACACTCCTGAAACTCCACTGATATCAAATTAATGTAACAGTGCCATCAGGCCCAGAATTTTATCACTTTTTTGTTATTATTAAAGCCACATGAGTAACACACAGATCTTTAATCTTCTCTCTTATCTCTCGTTTTACACAGCTGTAGCTACAGTGATATCAACTGAGTTATTTCTGAGCTACACTATGCAAAAAAAAAATCACTTTGGCTTTACAACTTGATAGAAAAAGCTGAAGGGACATCTTTGCAAACAGAACTTATCAGTCCATCAACTCCTTTTTTGTCATTAAAATATTATATGTAGAGATAAAAAGTTTACATGAACAGTACTTGTTTTCAGCTCATTTGGAAAATTATGAAAATGGACAATTTGACCAAAAAACCCTAACAGATTGGGGTGGAGAGCAGAGAAGAGGAAAGAAGGGAGGGAGGAAGAACATCTGATCTAACTTCTTCCATTCAGAGAGTAATCTCAAGATCATTACATAAACCTAAGCTCTCCCCCGTGGTAGATGGCATGTACATTTTGCACCAATGATCTGTAAAATGTAAGATGCTGGCAAAGTTAAGAAGAAAATCCAGAAATCTCAACTGGGAGTCCCTTACTCCATGGTTCATGTTTCATAGTAGCTAGGATCAGGAGGGACCTGAACAGATCATCTAGCCTGACCCCCTGCCACAGGCAGGAATGAATGCTGGGTTCACAAGACCCCAGACAGGTGATTGTCCAACCTCCTCTTGAATTTGCCCAAGGTAGGGGCAAGGACCACTTCCCTGGGAAGTTGGTTCCAGATTTTGGCCACCCTAACTGTAAAATATTGCCTTCTGATCTCTAACCTAAACCTATTCTCCATCAGCTTATGACCATTGTTCCTTGTCACCCCAGGTGGTGCTGGGGAGAAAAGGGCTCTGCCTATTTGCTGTTGATCTCCCCTGATGAGTTTGTAGGCAGCCACCAGGTCCCCCCTCAGCCTCCTCTTGCTGAGGCTGAACAGGTTCAGGTCCTTCAGTCTCTCCTCGTAGGGCCTGTCCTGCTGCCCTCTCACCAAGTGGGTGGCCCTCCTCTGAACCCTCTCCAGGGTGCCCACATCCCTTTTGAAGTGCGGCGCCCAGTACTGGACACAGTACTCCTACTGCGGCCTGACCAAAGTCACGTAGAGGAGGAGTATCACTTCCCTGGACTGGCTTGAGATGCACCTTTGGATGCATGACAAGGTATGGCTGGCCTTGCTGGCTGCGGTCTGGCATTGGCAGCTCATGTTCATCTTGGGAGTCAATAATGACTCCAAGATCCCTTTCCGCCTCAGTACTTTCAAGAAGGGAACTCCCCAGCCTGTATGTATGCTGTGGATTCCTTCTCCCAAGGTGCACCACCCTGCATTTGTTTACGTTGAACCCCATCCTATTCTCGTCTGCCCACTTTTGTAGCCTGTCTAAATCTAGTTGCAGCCTCTCTCTCCCTTCAAGTGTGTCCACCTCGCCCCACATCTTAGTATCATCAGCAAATTCGGACAGCGTGCTTTCCACCCCCGCGTCCAAGTCGCTGATGAAGATGTTAAACAGTGCGGGCCCGAGGACTCACCTATTTATGACAACAACGATCAAAACATTCAGTTGGTGGCAAAGGTTGAAACAGTTATGATTCAAACCACTCTTACTTTTTCTGTTTGTTCATGTAGGAACAGCATTTCCCTTTGGGGGCAAAGTTACTGTAAGAGTGTGTTGATCTACACAGGGAGCTAAGAACGAATATGTTATTGGGTGAGAGTATGGTGGGAAGTGATAGCAGCAAGCATCTGACTGGGTAGTTAAAAAAGCTCTTACTTTTCTTCTCAAAACAGGGCAGGACTGCCTTTTTCTTCTTTGGAAGGTTGCCTGTAAATATAGGCTCTATAGAGATGACACAAGATTGAACAGGGATCTTCACAGACCAGTGATGCTCAAGTTTTTGGCCCTATGGCCAAATAAATGGCGCAGCGCTGGTCCATGAGTTAGATGTGGGATCTGCTCAGCTGGGATGAGGCTTCAGGGCACCACCTGGCCCTGCTTGATGGGATTGGCCCTGGGATCCTGCACTGCCTCCACATGCCAGGATTGGGCCCTGAGCTGATCCCTCCACACTCCACGTACATGTTGATTGGGCCTTGTGGATCATATGACACTGTGCCGGGGGCCAGATCTAGCCCACAGGCTAGGGGGTTGAGCATCCATGCCCCAGACATTTGATAGGAACTGCAGCTTTTTGATTGGCAGAAGTAAAGGAGCATAAATATAGTTTAGTATCATTTATCCTAATTTCAAACAATATAGTTCATGCTTAGTTACACACAAAGTCACATTTTGCTCAAATCCATACGCACAGATCCCACAGAAATCAGTAGAGACCTCACTTCCACGTTCACAGGACAAATCTTGGCCCACTTTCTTTTCAAAAGGAGTTTAGTAAACAATACTCAACTGCAAAGTTATCATTCACCTCCTAACCACAATGAGCCAAGTGAATTACTACTACAACTACTGAAATGAAGTGGTACATTATTAAGCAGAAAGTTATCTCAGTACCTTTTTCAGTTTTGGATATTTTTTCTACTTAAAGCAGGGGTGCTCAACCTCTGGCCCATGGGCCAAATGTGGCCGGCAGAACCATTTCATCTTGCCTGTGGGGCTCCCCATGAGTCAAGAAATTTGGTGGTGGGGGAGCAGCGGCCATTAATATGGCCACTGTCCCCACAGCCAAATTCCTAAACCCCAAGCTCTGCACAACTGGTTGGAGTCATACTATGCTCCCTTCCCCCCATGGACCACACCTCCCTGCACATCTGGATCAGAGTGGGTTGGGGCCAGGCCATGCCCCCTTGCCCTCCTGTGGGGCTATATTGGGGCTAGGCCACATCCCCATTCCCCCTTGGGTCCAAGCTATGCTCCCCTCCCCTGCTGGGCCAGACTGCCCCCAACACTCTGTGCAGCTGGATGGTACACACTGTGCCCACCAGGGGTGCCAGATCAGGACCACTGCCTTGATCTGGCTTACAGACAGACCTGGCACTGCCCATGTGGTCCATTGAGGAAAAAGGTTGAGCACTACTGATCTAAAGCATAGATAACTTACAGTACATGGTAAATATAAATATAGTTTCCCTTCCTTTGTTACAGTTGCTTCTTGTGGCTTTGTCATCAAAACCACTCAGCTTGTGTCCATAGTATTCCTGCCCAAATTGCAAGTTGCTCTAAGCAAGCATTAAATCCAAGCTGTCATTCCGTATGTCCAAGGTTAATATCACCTTGATATCACTACAATAAGCCTGAGGATTTCCACAATTAAAGTGATCACATTTGAGAATTACTATTTAACAAGTACAGAAAAAGTAAATCTCACAAACTTCAGTTCCTCCTCCAGCCCCCTATAAACTCCAGGTTATATCCAGGCCTTTCTACACCTGTGCCACATTTGCCCTTGTCTTATTCTACTCCACATCCTAACCCCATTCTCTCTGGTCCCATCTAATACAGTCCCTTTAGCTATCTTTCAGCTCCCCTGTGCATTACAGTGAGCACTCTTCCCTCTTCTCCGTACTACCCAGGAGGCAGCAAAAAAAGAGTACTGAGAGCACAGGAGAACACTCTTTTCTCAGAGCTTGTGCTCAAGACAAAGCAGCCTCTACCAGCTAAGAGAAGAAATTTCAAGAAAAAGAGCTGAAGCAAGCTCTGCTGCTCTGTACACATAGCACATATGTGGTCCAGTTTGTTTGTAGCTGTGATCGGTTGATGTATGTTCACTGGAGGCACAATCTTCAGGGAATTTACCAAGCAGGCAAGTTTCTACTGTGCAAATCAGTTTTTTCAAAAGCTAATAACTTGAGCACATTTTTCTGGAAATGGCAAGAGGCATATCTGACTCCAGGGGATGGCCCTATCAAACGTAAAGTGTCTGATCCAAAGAATATACCAGGAGAGCTTTGCAATGAAACAGCTGTTTCAGGAAGCAACTGAGTTTTATCTGAAACTTTCAAAAACAGACAGAAATCTGATACACAAAGCTCTAGGACCAAGAGGTTAAAGGATATGAGCTACAAGCAACTGAAAAAGGGGCTTTTAACACAATGTTTCAAGAAATCTTATCTAGAAGTAACGGTACCTGGCTCCACCTACAAAGAGTACCAGGGGCACCCAAATCTCAGAGAATTACTTATCCTTGATATGTTTGAAAATTCATGAAGATTGTCAGTATTAAAATTAATTACACGAACACTTTGATTTCCCTCAGAGGTGATCATCAACTCAGTGATCAAATATAAGAAACTACAATGAAAATAAGTAGTGAAGTATTATGTAGTAAAGTTAAATCCTATCCCTTTTACAGTTCATGCACAGTATACCACATTATAGACTACACAGCCTGCATCACGGGGGTGATAGCATAGTCTTAGTTAAGAAGGGGGAGAAGGGAAAAACACAACATTATGTATGCTGCTTTTATAGTAATTATAGTTATAAAGTATGAAGTATTCGAAATACAGTTGAGTTGTATAGGAGCATGGCTCTACTTGCAATGTAGACAAGAACCTTATTTGTAAGCTTTATCTAAAGGGAAGGAGGAGGAGTTACCAGAAGCATAAATTACCACTTCAAAAAGAAAAAAAAAGAACCCAAACCTGGAAGTCCTCTCTTATGCTCAGTCTTGCTTCAAATATATGAACAGAAAGGAAATGATCCCAACACTACAGAAAGATGAATAATCTTAATCTTTCTTATAAGGCATGTGGGGGACAGGGTATATAAATACTTGCTGAGAAAGCCATTGTTATCCCCTTCTATCAATATTTAGCAAGATGAAGATTGTTGCAAGATCAAGGCAATCTTCAGAATACACAATATATAAAACATACATTTTGAAACACACTGAAAACAAAAACATATTAAAAAAAAACTTTACATAAACTGGTCACAGTGTACTAAATTAATTCCTTCTTTTCCTAATGATTTCATTTTAAATTATTTAAGAAATACATTAAATTGCAACCTGAAATCTAATAGTATTGAAGTGCTTTTAACACCAGAAATATTTGGCTAAATCAATATAACAATTGTACTGTTATGAATACCCCCCTCACAGCTCTGCTGAATAAGAAATAGAGCCTCCAAGTTGAGTTGTTAGGAACAAAACCAAATATCTCTAGGCACAGATATTAGCTGTGCTCTAAAAACCCCTTTCAATATTTTTTAGACTCATTAGAATTACAAATGTAATTATTTTACATATGCACACACACTTTTAAGTGGTACTCATGGCTTTCTGTACAATAAAAAAAAAAAAGAAAAAAAAATCGGGAAAATATACATCTTAACTGAAGTACAAATGTACAAAAACATAGCTAATTTTTATAAAAGTTATAATATACTCTGCTACAGAGATATAAAACATTTGAAGCTCATTCATCCTTTTGTTTTTTGGTGATAGGAAAGTTAATTCAAAGTCTAGAGGACTCCTCTTCATTATCACTGTAACTCGATTTAAAGCAGACCTGAGGAACAGACCAGACAAAATGACTTCATTTAGTTAAACAATAGCTGGTGATTTTTTTTTTTTTTAAGAATATAGCTTTTCTACTACATAAACTACTTTAGAAATATCAAAAGGAAAATAAAAGGCTTCCACAAATCAAAGTTCAAACTTTTTAAAAACTTCATCTTAGGTTCTTGATTTCCATTTCTGAGTTTACTTGGAAATTATATTTTTATTAATAAATTTTGTATTATGATTGAAGGACCTCCAGTCATATTTGAAGAGACTGTTCATCAATGCAAAAAACAGTTCTTAGGACAAAATCAAAAATATGATCCAAATGGGTGAAGCAGAGTTGTGGCAAAAGACTCAAATATTGATTTCAGTCATACAAACTATTGGTATATTTGCCAATTCATTATTATCCATTCACCAAATGAAACAACTGAATGAATTCAGGAGTGCAAGCTGAAATTTTTGGTATTTTGTTATGTGTTCTGTATATGTTTGATCAGCAAGGTACTGGGTTGACTCAGTAATAGAAATATCACCATAGTTCCTCACCCACAGCATGTACCTTTCCCCATAAAACCAGCCCCTGCAAAATTGGGGTGCATGTACTAAGTGGGGAAGATGATTTTCTGATTAGGATCGAAGCACCCTGCTTTGATTCCTGCTCCACAGTACACAAGTGTTATAGTAGTATTCAGACAGTTGAGAGAGTCAATTGACTTAATGGCTGTTTGTTCTTCGCTCCAGAGGCGTTAATGATTATTTCTCCTCCCAATGGCTTGATGTTCTACTAATCAAACTAATCTTTGAGCAGGCAATTTTACTATCAGCTCCTGTTTTGGCTTATGATTTCACAGCCTGGAGACTCTTAAGCTCTTTTCAAAATAAAAATCATAGATTTCAAAATCATAGATCCAGCTATGGAAACCAGTCTTTAGCAACAACTAGGGTTTCAGCTTTAGTTAAGCAGGAAAGGGAAGGATGAGTGAGCTGAAGCTCTGTCTGTTCTATGCAGCCATAACTGAAAAAATCTTTTTTGTTCTTCTTTCTTTTTTCTTTTCTTTCTGCATTTCAAAAAACAAGGTATGTTTTATATTCAGGGACATGCTGTATGTGAGAAAGAACAGTGTTTTACTGTATACATATTCTGGCTTTGTGTTTGAAATATTTTGACAGTGCATTATTTTTTGAATAATTAATACTACCTCTTTTACATCTTTCATATAAGTTGAGTAACAACAAAAAGGAGAATTTAAACCAAAAATATGCCTTCCTTATGGTTTTTAAAGATCAAGGTTTTTAAGGTATATTAAATATTTATTGAATGCTAGATTTGGAAAATGAATTCAATCTGTTTCTTTAGGAAACACGGTACATACCCTAAAATGACTGAAAAAAACTGTCAGCTCCATCTATAAAACACCCTTAAAAATTCTTAAAAGCCTCTATGTATTTAGTCATTTCAGGTATCTCCTTCTAATCCACGGGTGGGCAAATTATTTGGGCCTGAAGGCCACATAGGGAGTTTTGGGGAGCTGTCACAGGCCACGTCAGTCCATCCCCTCCTCCACTGCCTCCATAACAGCTCACCAAACTTATGTGCGATGGGTTGTGGGAGGGGGGAGAGGAGCAGCTGGTATGGGTGTGGGCACCAGCTTCAACCTCAGGCCCATCCTTCTACCCCTAGGAAGGGCTTGGGCAGATGCCCCAATCCCCAGGGAGAAGCTGCTGCCTGTGTCCACAAGTGATCCTGGCACCCACCCAGCGCTGCTTCCAGCACACAGGCTGGGAGCTGGTGAAAGCTGCGGGGCTGTGCTATAGGTACAGGATGGTAGGGGGGAGCAGGAGAGGAAGGGTGGGGGAGACAGAGGTGGCCCTGCCCATGATGAGCAGCAGTGGCTAGTGCTGGGCACTGGGTAAAAGCAGGACCCAGTAGTGGGCGCGGTCGCCACTTCTAGGACCCTTCTGGCTACGGCTGCCTGGAGCCCACGCTGGGGTTGCCCTGCAGTTCCTCCCTGCTGCTGCCCCTGCCACTGCCACCCTGCAGGCCCAGGGTGACCTGAAGGTGGGATGGGCAGTGGCAGAAGGGAGGAGCTGCAGGGCAGCCATGGTACAGGCCATGGAAATGGCAAGTGTGCTTGGTGCCGGGTCCTGTTTTTGTCTGGCACACGGCACCAGCCACTGCTGCTCATCATTGGCAGGGCGGCCTTTCTTTATCTCTCTTCCTTTCTCCCCCTACCCGCCTAACCGCTCTGCACCTACAGCATGGCCCAGAAGCTTACACTCACTCCTGGCTCATGCACTGCGGGCAGCACTAGGCAGGCGCTGGAATCAGCTGCAGATGCAGGCAGCTGGTTCCCGCTAGGGATCAGGGCATCCTCCCAGGTCCGCAGGTGATGTTACTACAGCACTGTGTCAGCTGTGGTCCAAGGCAGTCGTCCTGATACCTGGCAGGAACCTGTAGACGCCATCCACAGCTATACCAGCATGCACCCAGCACTGCTTCAAGGGTGTGGGGCCACAGCTGGTGTAAACTGGATGGATGGAGTTGGGATGGGGCTGGGACGTGCTTGCCTACCCAGCACAATGCAGCAGCTGGAACCACCAGCTCCTATGGGCCAGATCCTATGACTTTGCAGCTGCTGACCTGTGGGCCAGATATAATCAGTTGGTGGACCAGATCCAGCCGGGAGTTGTATTGTGCCCACCCTGTTCTGATCTAATACACTTTTACAATGCATTACATCTCCATTTTAAGATAAACTATAAAAGTGTTGAGTCTGTCACTTGACAGACATAGCAAGGTTGGTCTTCCCTTGTGACTTTGCTTTTTAACTATTACTTTGTATTTTACTTCCCACAAAATGCACAGGAAGCCCTCCTACCATTCCTCTGAAGAGTCTATGAAAGAAGCCTTTCTTTGGTCTAGGAGTATGTTTGCTCATGTCCACATCTGGTGTCAAGGTGCTATCCATTTCATATGCATTGATATCTTCAAAACATTCTGTTTCAATCATCTACATGGAAAAATAAGTGATGCAAATGAGAAGTCAGTCACATGAAGCCTCCAAAACAAGGTGCCTTTTGATACAAGCTATGGTCTGTAGGATCCTGGCAAATGACTCAGTGATTAAATTCTTTGTTTCATCTCATTTACAGCCTGTGCAGGTTGATATGAGAGACAGCACAGAAGTAGCTTTGACCACCTTATGCAATCTAAAGGTACTTTATTATTTATCCTATATCCAGCTACAAACCATGCCACCACAAGAGCCATGGACTGCTTGAGAAGCCTTCTGTCCAGTCATTCTCCCTGTGGCATAGATCCAATGATTTGCTATCAAGGGTTGCGTCCAGACAAACGTGGATGTTTGGTTTCCTGAGGACAAGTAGTGGCAGTGCACTTTGCACTGCCGCTACTGGTCCCTGGGGAACACCTGTGCCACGCATGCTTTGGTCCACAACTTACTCTGGGCTGAGTAGGGAACAATGTTCCCTCTAAGATGTAATGATCTGTGAGCGTGCCGTTTCACTCTGTGAGCGTGCCACATCAGTCCATTCCCAAATTGGTCCCATGTCTCCCTTTTGGTGTGCACTGCTTTGGTCCGCCCCACGGTAAAAGAAATAATCATCTTTTGTTGTTAAACTTAAAGAAATAAACCAAAAACCAACTATTATACTTGGATTCAACTGTAAGGCCAATGACCATAAGTCATCCCCGGGAAGAGCCCAGGCCCCTCCTGATGGGTGCCAGACAGCCAAGTGAGGGCACGTGGGTGGCCCCTGATGGGAAGATAAATGAGCTGTTTTGTTAAACTTCTAAGTTTCTGCCCCTTGGGCAAAAAGTTTACCTTGGTGCCCAGCTCTCCCTGAAATCCTGGAGGAAGGACAGGCCTCAAGCATGTACTTGGGAAATTCAGAGTCACACCTGTTCCCATCCTTGCAGGCTTGCCCTAAATTTGCAAACTGCACCCCTGCTGCACTCCTGCTGTTGTAGCAAACTCCAGTTTTTCTTTTTTTTTTTTTAATTTTAAAATGCATTCCCTCCCCTTTCCCAACCATTTCTGACTTTTTCTCTCCCTCTCTATTCCCTATAGATAAGTATAAGTGAGCTAAGACATCGGATAAGCTTCAGCATTTTATTTTGGTAGCAAATTGTATTTGTTTGATTTTTTCTCCTTTACATTGTATAATTATTGTTTACTGTTCTATATTACTGTTTTACTGATACTATATGATTTAGGCCTACATATGTAAGGCAGCATAAGTCATGTCAAGTTTCCATTTTGTCTGTCAAGTCTACATCTTGCCCCCATGCCTAGGTGTGTAAGTATGTTGTAACCTATGACTCATACCTACTACTCCTATGTAACTTGGTTCCTGAATGAATGGGGATGAATGAGGGTGCTTGAGAGACCATGGCAGCAGGTCTAAAAATAGCTCCCTCTGAATGACCGAACCATCAAAACCAATACCTGGACTAACAACCCAGCCATTGGAACCACCCTCAGTATTCAAGACAAAAGATGAGGCAACCCACCATTGTGCCAGGCTGCACACACTCAGTAAGAACACCTGGAGCCCTCTGGAACAGGACTGACCTTGCCTGGACAGGACCTCCCCATAGGAGATCAGAAGTAGTCTGCCCCATAAAAAGGGGTAGTGAAGACTGACTCCTTGGGACACCCTCTCCATCTGGACCAGCACCATGCCACACCACCTATCCACCCAGAGGCCCTGCTGGCGACCCCCTCTGGACAACACCTGCTGGACAAAGACCCCTTTCCAGCCTGGATAGGTAAGGGGTCTTTGTCCCCCACCCCCTCTTCAACCAAGGACTTGGATTCTGTTTCTCTTCCCTACCTGGACTCCAACCCTTCCACTGAGTCTCTTTCTCCTGCTGCCAGTGTGTGTGTGAGAGCCAATAACTTCATGGGGCTGTGTAGTGTGTTGTCTGTTTAATAAATCTGTTATTTTGAAACCCCGAGTTTGTTTTTTGTCTGTTTCCTAACTGTTTCCTCCTTGCCACCACTTATCTGCCCCTGATCGCCCAGCTTCCGGCCCCAAGCTCCCAGCTGCCTGCCTCTCTCTCTTTCCTGGCCGTCTCCTCCTTGCTACCAGGCTTTTTCCTTTGCACCAATGACCTTGAGTAACCCTGGGGCCACTTGACCTTAAGTAACCCTAAGCTTCAGTTCCTCAGCCAGCTTCTCGTTTCTAATCCTAGTTCTGGCAACTTTCACTACTTACACTTTCTCTGTCACCTTAACCTTCCCCCAGGTATCCCAAGTACCCCAAAACACACAGATACATACCATACCATCCAAGTTAGGAACTCACCTGTGTGTATGTATAGGTGGGTGGTTTGTGTGAGAACTGGTGAATATATATATATTATTGTGTGTATGATATACGAATTAGTGATCCATGTACGTGTATTGGGTGTGCGGGTATTGACAGCTGATTTTTGTCTAACTTTTCATGTGTATAGTGTATATGAGCTTGAATTGGTACTAGGTGTGTATGTGCCTAGGTTGGTAATTCTGGATGTGTGTGTGTGCCTGAGTTGGTAGTGTATGAGTGTATGTACCTAGTGTGTGTGTATGCACCTAATTGACCAATTGATTTGTGCATTTGTATATGTGCAATTGTACACCACGCCCTCCCATCTAACAGAGCGATATTGAGATCCTGAGCGCTGGCCTGAGCCCACAGGGCACACTGTGACCCCTCATCATTATGCATCTTGACTCTCTGAGGGTCTCCTTAAAGCCCTGCCATAAAGTCCAATGCTCCTCAGTCATATAAACGGTACAACCGTGCAGTCTCCCGTGCTCACTGCACCACTGCAACAGAATCTGCACAAACTTCTACAGCCCCTTGCTGCAGCCTTTGAAAGCGATGTGGTGCCCTGTGCATCCCACCGCTGGGCAGACCAAGCAGTGAAGAGGCATATGGCGTCAAGGCTCGGGGCAAAGCTCGCCCGAAGGAGCTGGGGAGCAGAGCAGTTCCCCAGAGCCAGTGGAGCCTGCATGGTGCCTGGCTCTGCCCTAGCCCCAGTCCCCGCTCCCACCTCGCCTCGGGGAGGAGCCACTGCCTGCCCCGTGCCGCTCTCCCTCCCCATGGGGATGCTGGGCATTAAAAAGCTAGTGTGCGGAAAGATTTTTTATCGTGCGCGGCTGTGCACATATGCAGCTTAGCGGAAACCTTGGTAAGGAAAGCTGGGGCCAGCACTGGACTAGCCCCAGCAGCCTTTCCTGGGGTCCTGGGGTCTTCCTGGGGCTGCAGCAGTGGCAATTCTTCTGCACAGAGCCTGGCCAGCAGCCAAATCATGGCTCCCAGCAGCCCAGCTCCCCTTCTGAGCAGTGCACATTTCCCTTGCATGTGCTGCTTCACTGTCTTTTTCCATGGAAATAAAAAGCAGAGCAGCACAAGCATGGGCAGCATGCCCTTGCAGCACAGAGAACATCTAAATGTGCAGTATGTGGCACCGCAGATGTGTTTGCAGCAGCACATACTGTACAGCTGCACTCATCTAGACACAGCTAAGATGCCTATAAATAAGCCTAAAAGTAGCCATGTACTGAAGATGTATGGAAGTTGCATCTCAAGCCAGCTTTCTATGATTCTTACTTGAAATATAAAGTAAGAACATTTGAATTAGTGTCTCTCACTTTTAAAACTTTCGGTATGACCATGAAACACCTGTGTGCATGAGGAATAATGTGGACATGGTCATGAAGATGATCACATATATTATACATATCGATTTTCTGCTGAATTTCCATTGGCCATACTGCATTAAGTAGCAGCTCTCTCAACTGCCACTGGATTTTATCCATGGAGGATGTGTAAATATAGATAATTTGACCTTCAGCTCTCCTATCTTCAGAGAGCTTGGCCTAGAAAAGGGAACCCTGGGTATGCAGTTTCATTAATTACAATCAACCCAGGTTGCCTATAATATCAGTAGAAAGAACATAGTCTATGCAGCATCCTAAACCCCTTATTAAGTAATCTGTTTCCAATGCTTAGAAAACAGTAGCAGGTTGGGTTTCACTTAACAAGGGATGTTAAGCAACATCTCGTTCTGAATCCTTTAGCAAGGACAATCCACAGCTCTGGCACTGTACACCATGGCTGCATAGTTTACTGAGAAAAGCATGACAGTAAGCACTGAATGCATCTCACCCACCCAACCTCCCCATTTGAACAGCATTTTGTAAGGTCCTCCTGCTTTGAAAGTCAATACTAGATTTATCTTTCTAAGATGAGACAAAAAAAGAAACACATTAGTATTAACTGGTGGGTGCTACTGTTCTACAGGGTGCATCTGGCACAACAGAAGGTGATGAAGCTTGCATCTGTTTCATTTATGTGAATTAAGTGTGGCCCGTGGGTTCTTGTTAATTTCTTAATTTGACCCTTACCTGGGAACATTAAAAGAAAAAGATGACGATGACTTCATAAAAAAAATCATTAAGAAAGTTTAGAGCATAGTCAAAGAATGATGCATTTTTTTCAATCTTTGTTATTGTTGCACTAACAAAATTTGCTGAAAGTACAGTACCTCATTTTGCCAAGGGATTGAAACACAACCAGTAACGAATCTGGAATAGAAGTCATCATCTGCAGTATCCAGGTTCACTCCTTTTACTGTGGAGAACTGTTCTATATCCAAGACATCCTTACAATACACTGCACGTGGCTGCAATATGAAACAAGAAGGGTTTTTTATTTTGGAAAAGAATGAGCATTTCGCAGGCTCCTGTTGTTGTATATCACTGATATAATCTGAATTTCAAAAAAGGATGTCACTAAACTGCTTGTATTATATTGCTATTGCCCAGATGGGGCTGTGAAACCTGTAGAGGGTCATAAAAAGAACACCTGATGAGTTGCATGCAGCCAGTTAAGAGCAGCAAAATTCATAGCTCCTGGGATCAAAGGGAGCCCTGAGAGGAAACAAAGCACAGCTTGCTCCCTTCCCTGCTTCTGAGACTGTAGCAGTTGATTCTTGCTGTTCCTACTTATCACCCCCATTCCAGTGCAGCTTTAGGCAAAGAAAGCAGTGACTGGAAGAGCTGCAAAGTCAACTTGAAGCAGTATCTTGAAGCAGTATCTCCTTTGCAAATTATTTTGAGATCTAGGGATGAGGCACCATTACAGCAGCCGAATATCATAATTAACCAACACTTAACTTGTGGTGCCCATTTATCTTGTTTTATTACGTCTCTCTGGAGTTCCTCACCATCTCCAAGTCTTGACTAACAATATTTAGAGGTCAGTTATCTACAGATATTGCTACCTCCCTGTTTGCCCATGTTTGAAGATAAAATCCATCTACTATACCCTTCTCATATTCAAATGGATGCTGATTATTTGACGTTCAGGGGCGCATGTCAAGTCTTGTTTCAATACCAGACAAGTGTGTCTCACCTACTTACATCTGGCAAAAAAGGTGGATCTAACATGTTTGCTTCCAGTCGCTTGAAGTTAATACCATTGAAAATGGGATGCTGTTTTACAGAAGCAGCTCCATCGACACCACAGCCCAATCTTTGCTTTGGATCCTTGGCAAGTAACTGCACAGAAATAGGAACAATGTCTCTGAGGCTTTTATTTTATAAAGTACCAAAATAAAAGTATATTCTTACAGAGCATTTCAAGAGAAAAAAAAATATGAAGCGGACTTGGCTCTTTTGCCTTTGAAACATGAAATTTAATGCTCTAAGCAAAATGAACAGGAAATCTGGCCTACAAGAGCCATTTCAAAGCATAGAAATAATTTCATGAATTTAATTATAAAGCACTTATAAAAACAGAACACGATAGATTTTAGCAACTGAAGCTTTTACCAAAGATATTTAATGTAGAAAATCATAAAGTATATGCATATGTTTATGAACTTAGTAACACTGACTTCCATTAAATACAGATCAACTAACTCTAGCATAGGTGATTTTGTAGATGAATGACAACAGAATAATGGAAAAATATTTTTTGGTAAAGTTTTCTTCTGCTGCTGTGTAGGTCTGTGTTACCAAAATTTAAGTAGATTTTACTTCAAGCAATTAGGAACTTATTTTTTAACCTTATCTTGCATGGATTGTTTCTTGCACATGAGAAGTTCTATTTGCTTTCCATATTAAATTTCAGGATTTGAACTGAATAGGCTTAACCATGCTCCATGCATTTAGTATATATTGTATGTACTTTAGCTTAAGTATACAAACAACTCCATTTGCAAAGTACACTATTCCTCACCAGACAATGCACAAATAAGAATTCAGAACTCTGAAAAAAGTAAGTTTGACAACAGCATAGAATTATTTATATAATAAATTTGTTGGAATCAGAAAGACACCTACATCAGCCATCTAGAGCCAGGTCACTTGACTTCTGAAATACTTCTGAGGGGAAAAAAAAAGACTAAAATTTAAAATGTCAGTTTTTTAAAAAAGTGTTAGAAATTTAATTTCCAAACCTCTATGTCTCTTCACCCACCATCCTGCAGATAGATTTTGCCTCCTCTGAAAACTTGTCTGAATACACCTCCTGCTCTTCCTTTACTCTTCGTTCAATCTCCTCCCGTTTGATTTTTTCCTTGTGCTTCCTGAATGGAGATTGTCCCTCAATCATTTCATAAATTAGGCAGCCGAGACCCCACCAATCAGGACTGAATGTATAGCTTTGATTGTTGATAACTTCTGGAGCTATGAGAAGAATAAAAAAAAAGATTCAGATATATTGTTCTTGAACAGTAAAACAAATCTAAACTACAGTTGCAGTTTATCTGAAAAGATGGTATAGTAAAAAGTATGGGATGCCCTTTAAACTCAAAGATTATGCTCAGAGGAAGCATTTGTCCCTTAACTGAGGACTCTTTTGCTCTTTATATTCCCCACTAGTGAGTCCCAATTGCCTTTTTTCCCTAGATCAGCATTATCCTTAATCATCTTCCCCCCCACCTTTCTTTTTAAAAATCGAGGATAAAAATGTTTAAAAGTGCCTAACTGACCACTGACTTCTGCACTTCTACCTTAAGCCTCAGTGAACCTCAGGGGAAGTCAGATGATTTGGAACGTTTTACCCAGAACGATTAAATTATAAAGGTAAATTTAAATTGAATTTAGTTAATTTATCAGAAAAGTTATTATTTTATTAACATCTTCCCACATACTGGATCTTTTCTTTCTGCTATACAATCAAGTTGGAAACAACATAGCTCTGTATGATATAGTCTTCCATACTTATTCAAATATAATATAGCTCACTGATATGGTACTACTTAGCTGAATGCATTTTACATACCCATGTATCCAACAGTTCCAACTCGCCCTTTGACTGTTTCTCCTTCTGGGATTTGTACTGCTAATCCAAGGTCTGAAATTCTGATGTGTCCTGTTTCAATTAAAATGAATTACACAAATTCAGCAACGAATACAAGTACATTAACTTTTAAAAATACTGAATTTCAAGATTTACTACTATTTTTTAATTTTACCAAAACTCACTACAAGTTGTTTTCCTCCCTTTCTCTGTATTAGAGAGAAGCAAGCCATGGCACAGAGAATGAGCTGCATTTGAGATGATGGGAAGCCTGTGGCTCAGTTTACAATAGAATACTCTGCTGAAGACTGGTTTCCATGGGTGGATCTATGATTCTGAGAAAAGCTTAAGAGTCTCCAGAGCTATGAAACCAGAGACCAGCAGGTAGCAGACAGCAAAACTGCCCTAAGAAAGGTTAGCTTAATTAATGGAACATCAAGACCATTAAGAAAGGAGAAAAGATAGTTAACACTTCTGGAGTAAAGAACAATGAGCCATTATGTCAACTGACTCCCTCAGCTGCCTGAATAGTAATACAACACCTGCTGCAGTGTGGCACAGGAATCAAAGCAGAGTACTCCTATCCTGATCAGAAAAATCATCTTCCCTGCTTAATATACACACCCCAATTTGGAGGGGGGGGTTGTATGCAAGCAAATATGGTAATAAAGAAGAGGACTCAGCATTAATGAAATGGCCTTTTTTGTCTCTCTCATGGACTCCTAATTTTCTATTCAATATTAAGTATAAAAAGAAAAAGGTTTTTCAAGCAGCAACCTAATCAGAATGAGTTTGCTACTAAATCAGAGTGAAAGATCTTTGCTCATCATTGCTGCTTCAAGATTGCAAGCTAATGAATCTTGAAAAACAAAAATCACAATGTATATTTTTTATTCCTCAAGATCTATAAAACAGGGCATGTTGCACTTCAGTTTCTCATTAATCAAGCATTCTGAAAGGAACTCAGAAATACCAAAGTTTCTGCAAAACATATCAGTGGCAATCTCATCATAGGCAATTCTCAGCAGTCAAGGATGATTGTCTTGTCTGTGGGTCCAAAGAGAGATGACAAGGCCTATCTGGGATATGTGCAGCTTGGGATATATGCATATTTCCATGTGGGGTAGGTGGCTCTGGGTTTTTGGTTTGGTCCATGACACGCTGTTTCTGCTGCTCCAACTTTTCCATCTCCCGTTATTGCTGTAAGTTTTCAAAGTACTGAGATCCTTGCAACAGACTCTTCCTCCATTTGTGGTGGTCCTGGGCAACAAGTCTCCCACAACTTGATGTTGATACTGTATTTTTTCAAGTTGGCCTTGAGGATGTCCTTGAAGCATTTTCTCCGCTATCTCCGAGTGTATGCCTTGACTGATCTGGGAGAATAATACTGGCTTCAGGAGTCTGGAGTCACACATCTGGATGACATGGGTGGCCCAGTGAAGTTGATGTTGGATGATCATCACCTCAATACTTGTGGTGTTTGCTTGCGAGAGGATGATAATGTTGGTATGGGTGTCTACCCACTGGATCCAAAGGGCACAGGCAGCTTTGATGGTACTTCTGCAGCAACTTGGTGTTTTCTGTATGTTACAGTATGGTGGGGATCATGACTGCTTGATAATCATCAGCTCGGTTTCAGATCTTTGAACACCTGTTTGCTCAGGCATCTAAAGGCTGCACTTGCACATTTGAAGCAATGCTGGATTTCTTTGATGTCAGCCTTCTGCAAAAGATGGCTTTCAAGGTATGGGAAACACTCAATGTTCTCCAGAGTTTCACTCTGAATCTGAATTACCAGAGCTGAGGACTGCTCATTAAGAGCTTTTTGATAGAGGAACTTTGTTTTCTGAATGTTAAATGTTACTCCATTTTCTCATATGCCTCAGTAAAGATGCCAATGATTGCCTGAAGGTCTGTTTTCAAGTGAGTACACACTACACCATCAACAGCATATTGGAGCTGAATGAGTGAGGTCAGGATGGTCTTGGTTTTGGCTCAGAGTCAGCTGAGATTAAACCACTTACCATCCATTTGGTAGTTTAGCTCCACTCTAACTGGAAGCTTGTTGCAGGACAGATGCATCACAGTAAGAAATATTGAGAAGTGTTGAATTGATGACCAGGGACCCAGGTTTTCCACTTCCCATGGAAAAACAGAGAAAACCACGGATTTTCCCCTTTACTAAAGGAAAATGTGGATTTCTCATTTTAATGAAAACCCATGGATTTTGCAAAGAGCTCTTTGCAGGCTGGCAGGGTCCCAGCCTGCAAGGGGCTGGGAGGAAGTAGAAGGGCAGTCAGGCGGGGGGGCCATGTGCATGTATATGCACATGGCTTCCAGGAAGCTTAGAAAGCAGCTCCTGCAGGTAAGTGGGATGGGGGGGTTCTCCAGGGGCCAGCTGACAAGCCAACAGTGAAACTGGAAGCGCATCGCCAATGGATGGATGGATTGGGGGGGATGGGGCAGGCAGGGAGATTGAGGCCTGCACTGTGAGGGACAGAGGGAGTTGGGCAGGGCTGGGACTGCTGCCTAGCTGGGTGGTGCATGGGACTCGGGGCTCAGGGCTATAATGCGTAGCTGCAGGGCCCTGACGGGGAGCGGAACAGGGTTGCGGGGCAGGAGTGGGGTGGGCTACCTGCTGCAGACTTGGGCTCCTCCCCTAGGGCCTCCACAGTCCAGCAGGTGCAACCTGGTGCTACAGGGCCCAGCAGGGCTGTGCGGGGTCTCCTTGCCACTGCAAGCTCTGCACTGTCCTTGTAACACATTTCCTACCTGCACAATAGCAGCAGGGGCAGCAGCACAGGGTTGAGCCCCTAGCTGATGCCGTCTGTGCAGTGGACACCTCACCAGGGCAGCATGGAGTTTGCAGCAGCAAAGAGATCCCTGCACAGCCCTGCAGCACCAGGTCACACCTGCTGGGCTGCAAAGGCCCAAGGGGAGGGCAGCAGGGCAGGAGCCTGAACCCACAGCAGGCAGTCCACAACCACACCATGCACAGATCTGGGGGGTACAGGTCCCCTCCGCCCCCCGGAAGTGTGCGCAGTGGTAAGAAGCCAGCCCTCCCACCCATGCCCACAGCAGGCAGGCAGCAAGGGAGAACTCTGCTGCAGCAGCCACCGTTTCCTGCCAGGGCCCTGGCCCCATAGCTCTGGCAGCTGGAGGCCCTCTCCGGCAGGGACTAAGCAGCACCAGCAGGGCCAGGGGGCTGTGGGAGGGAGTGAGGGGCCTTTCATTTTAATAATGGATTTGTGGGGTTTTAATCAGAGAATTTGTGATTTATCAGATAATTTTCAATTTTTTTTTAATCAGGGAAAACCAGGATCCCTGGTGATGACACAACCTTGCTTAAATTCCACCTTAACCTCAAAGGGATCTGTGATAGATGCATTACTGAGAGCCAGCACTTGCATACTGTCATGAAGCAGGCAAAGAATGGCAACGGATTTCAGTGGGCGTCCATACTGCAGAAGGATCCTCCACAAAGCTTCTTGTGAGGTCAAAGACCATGTAGAGAAGTTTATGTTGTTCCTGGCATTTTTCCTGAAGCTGGCAAGCAGTGAAGATCACGTCAGTTATGCCTCTTAATGCCCTACAACCACGTGGAGATTCCAGGAGGGGTTCTTCAGTAAGTGGAAGGAGACTGTTCAGGAGGGTTCTCACAATGATCTTTCTGGTGGCGGCCAGCAAGGAATCCCTCTGTAATTTCCACAGTTGGACTTGTCTCCTTTCTTGAAGGCAGTCATGATCACAGCATCCCTGAGGTCATCTGGGATTTCATCATCATTCCAGATCTTTAAGACGAGGGCATAGAGCTGTGATGTGAGCTCCTCTGCCCCCTGCTTGAAGATTGCAGTGGAGAATCCATTAGCTCCAGATGAAAGGGCACGCCAGCATTTGTGCCAGGTGCAGGGGTAAGACTAGATGGCCCACTGAGGTGCCTTCCGACCCTAGAATCTATGAATCTAAGATGGCTGGTCATTTTTCATCTGCTTGATGGCTTTCTTCAACTCATCAAGGGTTGGAGGGATTCCAAGATAGTCTCTCACTGGGTGTTGCAGAAGGAAGTTGAGAACACTTTCATCAGCAGCACAGCCTTAATTGAAAAGGTCTTCAAAATGTTCCTTCCAACAGGCATTGATGGCTCCCCTTTACTTGATCTGGTCTCCTCCATCCATAGGTGTCAAGGGCATTTGTCCTGAGTGCTCAGAACGTAAATGGCTTGAGTGGAACTGAAAAAATCATGCATATCACCGTGATAGCATGATGTTGAATCTCTTTTGCTTTGTCTTCCCACCATCTATTCATATTGCAGGTCTTCCTTTGGACCTCTGCCTTGGCTTGTTGGCGATTCAATTTCTTTTGCCTGGAGTTGATGTCGTCCTGCTAAGTATAAAAGACCTTGCACTTGCAGTCCATCAAGTCTTGGATCTCCTGGTCATGCTCATCGAACCAGTCTTGATGTTTTCTGATACAGAATCCAAGTGTCTCTTCACAGTTGCTGATGATGGTGGACTTGAAGGCACCCCAAGTCCTGCTGACATTTTCCTTCCTGTTTACCCTTCCAGAAAAAGGTGTAGCTGTGTCCTTGTTCTTTAAGCTGCCCTTCTCCCACTTGCCAGCTCTCACTCACTGCAGCAATGTCAATGTTGTGTTGCCCGAGTTCAAGCCACAATTGCGGCGTGGCACTCTAGGTATTTGCTATTAGGATTGTCCGCAAGGGTCCTGATGTTCCAGGTCCTGAAACTGATTGCATGTCTTCATTGATTTTGACCACGGTAAGGGTACTGCCTTTGTGCCAGTTCATGATTGACAGCTGTGAGTTTCCAGACCTCACAAACTTACTCCTGTTGTCAATAGTTGGTTGCCAAAGGACTTGAAGGATGTGCTGGAAAAGCCGTATTCATGGAAGACGCCTGTACGTGATTTCTTTTACTGTGGAGAAGCTGCTGCACATCAGCTTCCAAATAGTTCTTGACAGAACAGGACCTCGATCCAATGGCAAGGGGGACAAGACAACTGGAGATCTCATTGTGCTGCAGCCTTCGTCCACTTTCACAGCTGTTGAGATTCTAAATCCAACATCGTTTTTTGCCTGCTGTGCTGTCGAGGACCCAAGGCTGGGAGAGTGGGCAGGCTTATTATAATGGAAATCTGTACTCACCATATCACAGCACTATCAATGGATATATGTGGCTTTTCAAACCATTACCATCTGCTGTCCCCACCACATCCTGATGGTGTTGCCACTGATTGGTCTACAGCTGCTTATTAGTCAGAATTACTTCTATTTATTTTGCAACTAACCTTCCTGGAAGGTCATTCCATTATCCAGCACCTGACTACAGTGGATTACAAACCCAAGGAAATGCAATATAATGCATGGCAAGAAGTGGTCAAACTCGTTTCTGTTCTACAAGGCAGACCAGAAAGTCCAGGTGCACATGTTGGAGTGGGGGGGGGGGGGGGGGGGGGGCGGCAAAACTGACACTCTCACTGTGGTATGTAAGGAACAACTAAGGGCATGTCTATACTGTAACTGCAGCATGTATAGGTATATCTGCATTAGCTTTAGTAAATACAGCAGTTTTGGCATGACTTCAGTACAAACAAGCAACTTTAGTACATATCAAGGTTCCAGTGGTCTTATACAACCCAAAGTGAAGTCTTCTGTGCTGCCATGTCTTTGATGCTGTTGTTACTCAAGCTAACTAAACTAAAGCCAATATAGGTCTGCTGCAACCACACACCCTTCCAGCATGTGGACATGAATTCATGTAAGAAACAGATTTTGAAAAACCACATGATAAAAACTAGATCTAATACCCCAAAAAGCACATATCCAAATTTATTGGTTACAGTTCTATTCTCTGTCAGATGTAGTAGTTTTAGGTGTTACTTTTCAATGAGTAGGCAAAGGGTTCTCAGACATAGATAGTTAGATCTCCAGAGTTCTTTAGGGAGACTTTTTTCTTTCCTTTTTAGCACAGAGCAAGAATTTTACTGATGCAAAATATATAATTTAGGTAGAAAGTTCAGAGAGCTGACTGCCTCTCAGCACACAGATCAGGAAATAAATACAAATTTGAATGCTTCAGACTATTATTGCAAATGCAGGAGGATGTTTCTCCACTCACTGACATCTGGTGATACCATAAAATACAGGACCTAGTCTCCTGAAGCCAATTTCTAATTAGCCTCCTTTGCGCTCTGAAACAAGAACGCCTTCTCTCTGTCAGAGGCATTGTGCTCTAGAGCAGCCATGCAAGGCCACAATTTTCCAATTAAGTTGTCAGGTTGTAAGCCTTTACTTGAGAAAAAAAAATAATATTAAACTTGCTGTCTAGTAAAGTGTTAGCCTGTGGAAGGTGACTCGTTCCCATGCACCACTTTGGAAATTTACCACCTGTTTGACTTGTAAAATGAACATATATTAGTGATTTCATATAACAGTTTTCCCTCAGAATTACAATATTTATCAGTTAAAAATATTAACAAGCTTGATGGCTGAGCCCAGCTTTGAGAAAAGAGAAAAAAGCTTAACAGCATTTTTCATCTTCTATAAGGAAGAGTTAAAAGATTATTTTAACATTAACAGTATAAGAAGGGGATAAGGAAAATGAAGGTGGCATCCTGTATGGATTCTTGTTTGCAGAGAAAAATATATTTGACTCATGTCATGCATACTGATTTCTATGATTTTTCCATTCAGCCATAATATCATAATTTTAGTTCAGATATTAAAATAATTTTTATCTAGAAGAAAGTTGTGTTCACGTTGCATATAATGTTTTCTGCCCATAACTGAAGATGTCAGAAAGTGAAAATTCTGATTATCCAGATGGTATCCAATGCTTAAGGCTTGTATGAAGGACTTCAAATTCAGCTTTTTATATTTTTTGGAAAAAAGCACACTTTTTAAAGCACAAATAGGTACACTTGCCTACTAATATACTGTGATTGGTCATTGATTTGGTAAGGAAATATCTAACCTCCTTCAAAACTCAGTGTTGAATTCAGAATATATTTAACAATTTTTAATATACATGCCAGCAGGTGAAGTTTGAGTTTACTTACCACAGTCATCAAGAAGGATGTTTTCAGGCTTCAAGTCTCTACAAGGAAAACAAAACAAAAAGCCAGTCATCAGAAAGGGAAAGTTACAGCCACTATCAAGCAGAGTTTCCACAACCCGATACTTATAATCAGTTATTCTCTTTAGAAACTGAGAGTTAGGTACAAAATAGCTATAAGCATCTCAAGTTTTACAACTTCATTTTATAATATACAATATTACAACTTAACTTACTTCATCGACAGTATGTGAAGAGGCTGAGGAAAAAAAAAAAAAAAGAAAGGTCCCCTTCCCTCTGCCCTTCCCCCAAATTCTCATGGAAATATCAATAAATAATTTGGGGATTTTGATATGTTCAGTATTGTAACAATGAGTATTGTAACAAGAAGCTGACATTTTCTCTAGAAAGCAGATTCTCTTTAGAACTGTTTCATATAACTGAATACCTAGTGTTTTATTGACAAAGTTAAATAAAAAATTCTAACCAACAATAGCTAACAGTCTTCTGTACTGACAACCAAGATCAAACACATGCCAGCTACAAAAAAAAACTTTGATAACCCATTTCTTACAATAAACAAACATTCCAGAATAGCCATCCTGACCCTTTGTAGACAAGGACTTCAAAACGTCAATGAGCTCAGGAGGTTAGTAAGCGAGGCACTGAAGGACAAAAGCACTGGTGAGATGGGAGTCCAGGAAGGGTGGTCGCTCCTCAAGGGAACAATCATTCGGGCACAGAAGGGGACAATCCCATTGCACATAAAAGGGGGCAAAAGGGCCAAGAAACCGTCTTGGCTGAACAGGGAAATCCAGGAAAGCCTAGGGATGAAAAAAAGAGGCTGTGGAAGGAGGGGTTAGCTACCAAGGTGGAGTATACCTCCTTGGCTCACACTTGCAAGGAGTCAGTTAGGAAGGCCAGACAGCAATGGAAATCAGGCTGGAAACAAAAATTAAAGGGAACAAAAAGTCCTTCTCCAGGTATATAGGGAGCAAAAAGGTGCATAGTAACACAGGACCCCTACAGGACAGACTAGGGCAATTGGTGACAGATAAGAGGAACAAAGCCAAACTTTTCAATGAGTTTTTTGCTTCTGTATTCCTAAACACAGATCAAGACAAATCTCCCAGTTGGACTACAGGCAGGCACAGAAGGGACACCAGCTCACCAACAGTTAGCACCGACTTAGTGAAGGGACACTTGGAGGGGTTGGATGTGTTCAAGTCAGCAGGCCCAGATAATCTTCATCCAAAAGATGCTGAAGGAATTGGCTACTGTCATAGCAGGACCACTGGCACAACTGTTTGAGTGCTTGTGGCGCTCAGGTCTGGTCCCAGAGGACTGCAAAACGGCCAAAGTGGTCCCTATTTTCAAGAAGGGGAGGAAGGAGGATCCAGGTAACTATAGGTTGGTTAGTCTCACCTCTATCCTTGGGAAAACCTTTGAAAAAATTACGTATCACATTTGTGGGAGTCCAGCAGGAAAAACAATGCTAGACAGCAACCAGCATGGGTTCATAGCAGGTAGATCCTGCCTGACTAATCTTGTTTCTTTTTATGACCAGGTCACAAAATGTTTAGATGCAGGAGTCGAGATTGATGTCATTTACTTGGATTTTAAAAAGCCCTTCGATATGGTGTCTCACCCCATTCTCATAAATAAACTAAGTGGCTGTGGCATAGATGATTACACAGGCAGGTGGGGGGCAAATTGCCTTAGGGTTCAAACCTAGAGAGTGGTGGTGGGTGGGTCGGCATCAAACTGGAAAGATGTGGACAGTGGGGTCCCCCAAAGCTTGGTCCTTGGACCGCTGCTGTTCAATATCTTCATCAGTGACCTGGATGAAGGGTGTGGAGAACACTCTGTCCAAATTCACAGATGACACCAGATTATGGGGCAAAGTAAACACGCTAGTGGGCAGGGAATAGATTTAAGCGGATTTGGACAGGTTGGAAAAGTGGGCAGAGCAGAATAGGATGCAGTTTAACAAAGATAAGTGCAAGGTACTGCACCTTGGGAGAAGGAATCTCCAACACACATACAGACTGGGAGATGACTTCCTAAGCAGTAGGCCTGTGCAAAGCAGCAAGTATTCACTTTGGATTCGGATTCGGTGATTCGGAGGGACAGTGATTTGATCTGGCGATTGAAATCACTGTCCCGATTCGATTCGGCCGAATCTGAAGATATTCAGCCATAGGACTATACAGGCAGGAAGTGCCGGTGGGAGCAGCTGGACGAGCCCTGGCTTGAGGCAACAGCCCCGGGAGAAGCCGCGGCTCCCCTGGCTGCCACCCCGCCGGGGTGAGGCAGGCAGTGCTGGCAGCCCCGATAGGAGTCGCAGGGGCTGGGGGGAATGATTGGTGAGCCGAGGTATCGAACTGGGAACTGGGAGGAAGCCCCTGTTTGTTCCCACAGCTCCTGGTTCAATCCCCCCAGCCCCCATGGCTTCTCCTGGGGCTGCCAGCACTTCCTGCCTCACCCTGGAGGGAGGGCAACTGGGGGAGCAGCTAGACGAACCACAGCTTGGGCTGGCAGCCCAGGGAGAAGCCACAGGGACTGGGGGGAATGACTGGAAGCTGGGGGAAATCGAACCAAGAACTGGGGGGGAAGCCCCTGTTAGTTCCCTCAGCCCCCCTAATTATTCTCCCCAGCTCCCAATCATTCCCCCCAGGCCCCACGGTTTCTCTCGGGGCTGCCACCACTGCCTGCCTTGCCCCAGCGGGGCAGGGGCAGCCGGGGGAGCAGCCGGACAAGCCGCAGCTTCTCCTGGGGCTGCCGGCTAAAGCTGGGGCTCATCTAGCTGCTCCCCCAGCTTAAAAGACTAAGAAGGTCAGGGAGATCAAGTCGCATAGGAAGTGTGGAATCCATTTCAGTTTTGAAAAGAGAGAGAGTTAGTTATTTGAGACGAAAAAAAGAGAAAAGGGGAAAAAAGAGAAAAGAGAAAAGAAAAAGAAAAAGGACTGTACACATTTTAGGCCAAAACTTTACATTCATTATGAACTGAAATAATCTCCTTGAAACACAGGCACACAAGTACTCCATTCCAAACACAACTCTCCACTAAATTAGGATAGTATCTTTCCTGATACTGATTAAAGCCTACCCATACTTAACCACAAAGCCTGCTGCTTAATGGGTTTTACAATTCACTTCTAGCATGTTTTTAGCACTTAGTAGCCCAACACATGCTGGATTTTAAGTCCCATGTGTTGGAATACATGATAAGCTCTAGGCACGGTGATGTGAACTTTGGAGCTATCAATAGTTCACTGGCTAAAACATGCTCTCTCTTTTTCTTCTTGGGCTGTTATCTAAGGCAGAAGCCTTTTCTTTTGGCAATGGCAAGAGCTGCCACTCCTGTTGAAAATGCAGACCCCAAGTCAGTCAAGTGGAACGACCAACACATCAAAGAATCAGAGAATCACAGCCTGACAAGGCACACAGGTTATTTCCTCTAACTCTCCTTTAGGATAAAGTTATCCTGCAGCCTTGACAGCGATTAGACTTGTGTGAAGTGGCAAGTATTCGATTTGGATTCGGCTGATTCGGAGGGACAGCGATTCGATTCAGCGATTCGAATCACTGTCCTGATTCAACTTGGCCAAATCAGATCTGAAGATTCGGCGCCGCTTCAGAGATTCGACCACAGACTAAACAGGCAGCAGTCCTTGATGCTGGACACAGCTGCCTTCAGCTGGTAAGTCTGTTGTGGTGGGTGGATGGGGGAGGGAAAGGGGGTGGGGAGGGCAGATCAACGCCCCAACAGCGAGTGAGGGATTGGGGCTGGGACAAGCTGCCCAGCCAGGGTTGGGGGTTGTGGGACTCGGGGAAGGGGGCTCATACTACCAGTCTGGAAAGGCATAGGAGCGAGAGTGGGCATGCCCCAGATCTTCATGGGGTGGGCTGGGCCAGGCTGTGCTCTGAGAGGCTAGCCTCAACTGCCCACCATCAGGCTGTCTCTGCGGAACAGATGGAGCTAGGGTTGCGCTCCAGGCAGCAAGTCCCCACTGCTGGGTTGCACTCTGCAGGGTGGGCAGAGCCAGGGCAACTGGGGCTAGCCTCCCAGAGTGTGGCCCTGGCTCTGCCTGCCCTGCGGAGTGCAGCCCAGCAGCAGGGTCCTGCTGCCCAGAGCACAACCCTGCCCAGGGAGGGGGTGAGGCAGCTCACGCTGCTGCATGCTGCCTGTCTGGGAGCTGCTCGTGCGGCGGTTTGTCCGGCAGCTCTTGCTGCTGCTCTCACTGCCGGTCTGGGAGGGATCTGTGCAAAGCGGGCAGGGCCAAGGCTGCACCAAGCAAAAGGCAGAAGGTGCTGGGAGCAGGGACTATGCCCCATACACTGCTAGCCCAGCTGGTGTGGGGCCAGTGCGAGACTGAGCCCCTGTGCTGCCTCCGGACAAGCAGTGCACAGCAGCAGGAGCTGGCCTGGTCTCCCCACACCTCACAGATAAGCAGAGGCTTCACCCTGGCTGGGCAAGTGGTAGCAGGGCATGGGGGGGGAGGAGCATGTGGCCCTTGAAAATGCACTGCAGCCCTGCTCTGCCGCCCACCCCGCCCCGATCCAGAGGCACATATTTCCCCCCCCCCACGCCCTGCCATTGCTCGCCCAGCTGGGGTGAAGCCACTGCTCATCCGGGAGGTGCAGGGAGGCCAGGCTGGCTCCTGCCACTGCGGACCACTTGTCCAGAGGCAGCGCAGTGGCTCAATCTTGTGCCGGCCCCGCACTGGCTAGGCGAGTGGCAGGGGGGTATACCCTCTGCTCCCAGCACCTTCTGCCTTCCAGCCAGGGCCCTGGCCCCACCCCGTGCAGATCCTGGGGCATGTGCCACTGCCCCATGCCCTCCCGGACTGGTGGCGAGAGCAGCAGCGAGAGCCACTGGACAAGCCGCCACACAAGCAGCTCCTAGACTGGTGGCATGAAGTGGTATGAGCCACCCCACCCCCTCCCTGGGCAGCGCTTGCCCCAGGCTGGTTCCCAGCCAGAGACCCAATCCCTCCCTCGCTGCAGGGGCATTGACCTGTGTCCAGAGTCTTCAAGAACTGCTGCCTGTTTAGTCTGTGGCCAAATCTCCAAATCTTCACCGAATCTTTTCTGAATCGATTTGGAGGCTTCCAATTCAATTCAGAACTTTTAACGGGTCTCCTGATTCGATTCAGAAATCTGGCTGCTGAATAGGCCCAAATCTCTTCCAAATCGAATCAGCTACCAAAGCCCTAACAGCAATGCTACTCTCCTCTCCCTGCTACTTAATGAGGTTTTGTTTTGTTTTAAAGTGAAACAAAACCAATTGTAAAGAAAAGAGAATTAAGCTTAGTTTCACCTCTGGATTCAGGGAATTCTAGCCACAAATAATAAGTGAAGTGTCCTAATTAAGAAATTACATTGGACTAAGACTGTCTTGTTTATTTGCCTCTTCAGACACACACTTCTTGCTCCACATGCAGGCTCCATAAGAACAGCTCAAGTTAAATCAATGCCAGAAATGTGTGGATTAGTTACGTTTTTACCAAGTAAACAATTTTAATCGTGTCTATTGAGAATCTCTTTCAAAAGGGCTAAATATCCTTACTCAACTCCACTGAAAGTAAATAGGAACTGAAAAGCTCTGAAAAGTCGGCCTTGGATAATTAGGCTAGGTAAATGACTAATTAAGGCTTAGTCTGCAACACGAAGAGTGGTATTCAGTTCCAGTTTTCCAGATCAATTAGGGACCATTTTTAGAGTGACAGACATTGCAGTTCTATTCTGTATTTAGAACAAAGCTGCAATTAACATAGCTGATGGCCTCTAACATACTTTTTCATATAGCCAAAGGGGACAATATTCAACTCTAGTTGAACTTCTTTCTTGTCCTAAAATGAAGTTCTCTCAAGGCTGGTTTACATTTGTAACAGGTTATTAAAAGTAATTGGTTACAATGCACTAACTTCTGAAAAAATAAAGGATTTTACTGTTTTTGCTTTGCTTTGTCATTATGTTCTTATATTCTTAAACTAGTACATGTAATTGATTTCAATTTAAATCAGTATGGGAATCACCCACAAACAGAGAGTAGTTACAATTGAGACGATTCAAATACTCTTCCTTGCTCAGAACTATGATATACCAATGAATTAACGCTCCAGTCCTACTGCACACTGTACATCCTTAATCCACAACACAATTAATTGCAACTGAATCTGTTCAGAATCTGGTGGGGTCAGGCCAATAGTTGTAAAGTGATATGGACACTAAGACAGTAAAATTGTGGATACTAAGACTGAAAAAGCAGGCAAGGTTCTTTGGGTAGATGTGATATCTTTTATTCAAGCAATTGATTAGTTGGAAAAAAGAACTTTTTCCCCAACTACTCAGTTGGTCTAATAAAAGATATCATGTCTACCCAAAAGAACCTTGCCTGTCTATGTACTTAGACCAACATGACTACAACCAAAAACCCAGCAACATGTAAGACTGAAAGGGTATTTTATGAAGCTGGGTTCTCAGTATCATTTACTGCATGCAGTAAACATGTCCTGCTTAATTAGGCTACAGCAGGGGTGGGCAACATACAGGGGTGGGCTGTATCTGACCAGCCAACTAATTCTATCTGACCTGCGGCCACGTTTTGGGTAGATCTGTATTATGTTTGCTAAACACTAAACAGGCTGAGAACCGCTACTGTGCACAGCCCCTCTGGCTGCTATGCTTGCCCTTGCCCACCGTGGGCAGCAGCACTCTGGCTGCAGTCTGCATCAGCCACTTGCAGCAGCAGGGAGAACAGCGTGTGATCAGGGGCATTGTGTGCAGCAGCCATACACAGCAACGGGAGAGGAGTGAATGCACCCTAGGCTGTTATGTGCACAAAAGGATGGCTCTGACTCTTGCCTGATGCAAAGCAGCCTAGAAACATCCAGCAGGGAGGTGAGTGGCAACCCCACTATCTTCAGCCCCTGTCCACACCCCTCCCTGAGCCACCCTGAGTGCTGGGGGTCACGGCCAAGCAGCAGGCAGACATAGGCTGCTCTTCCATGGAGCAGCAGCAGGGCATGTCGGGGGGAGCATATGCCTCGGGATCGCGGCAGGGCAGATGGTAAAGCAGGGACTATGCGGGGGCTGCAGCAAGTTTTCAGGTGGCACATGCTCCCCTTATGCCCTGCTGCTGCTCATCCAGGTGGGGCAAACCCGCTGCTTGTCCGTGAGCCATGGGGAAGCTGGGCTGGCTCCTGCCGCTGCGTGTCATTTGTCTGGAGGCAGCACAGGGGCTCAGTCATGCACCAGCCCCATGCTGGCTGGGGTCATGGTGGGGGGGGCATGGAAGGTGCTGGGACCAGGGGCTGCCTTTCATCTGGCATAGTCCCAGCTCTGCCTGCCCAGCGCAGATCCTGGGGCACATGCGCCCACCCCATGCCCTCCTGAATTGGCGGCGGGAACAGTGATGATAGTCACTGGCAAGCCACCACACAAGCAGCTCCTGGACCGGCAGCGCGCAGCAACACGAGCTGCTCTACCCCCTCTGTGGCCAGTGCTGCACTCTGCGGGGCAGGCAGAGCCAGGGCTGCGCTCCAAGAGGCTAGCCCCAGCTGCCTGCTGCCGGGCTGCGCTCCACAGAGCATGTGGAGCCAGGGCTACACTCTGGGTGGCTAGGGCCAGCCACAGCCCAGAGCATAGCCCTGGCTCCACCCACCCCACAGAGCACAGCCCAGCAGCAACCGGAGAGCAGCCCTGGCTCCACCCACCCTGCGGAGAACAGACCAGTGGCGCGCAGTGGTGCGAGCCGCCGTACCCCCTCCCTGGGCAGTATTTGTCCCAGCCCAGGTCCCAATTCCTCCCTCGCTGTGGGAGCATTGATCTGCCCCACTCATGCCCCTTACCTCCTCCCTCCACAAGACTTACCAGCTGGAGGCAGCTGTGTCCTGTCCAGCATGGTAAGGACTGCTGCCTGTTTAGTCTATGGCCAAATCTCCGAATCGGCACTGAATCTTTTGTGAATCAATTCAGAGGCTTCTAATTTGATTCAGACCTTTTAATGGGTCTCCGATTCAATTCGGATTTGGAGATTCGGCTGCTGAATGGGTCCAAATCTGCTCTGAATCGAATTGGCTATTGAAGCTTCACACAGCTCTATTGTCCACCCAGGCCTTAAGAGCCTCTAAGGATGGAGATTCCACCACATCTCAAGGTAACCCGTTCCAGTGCTTCACCACCCTCCTAGTGAGAAAGGTTTTCCCTTCCTAGACTTCCCTTGCTGCAACTTGGGACCACTGCTCCTTGTTTGGTCATCTGTCCCCACTGAGAATAGTTTAGCCCCATCCTCTTTGGAATCACCCTTCAGGGAGTTAAAAAGCTGCTAATTAAATCCTCTCCTCAGTTCTCCTGAGAAACTAAAAAAGCCAAATTCCCTCAGCCTCTCCTCAGAAGTCATGTGCCCCAGCCCCCTAACCATTTTGGCCGCCCTCTACTGGACTCTCTCCAACTTGTCTACATCCTTTCTGTAGTGGGGGACCCAAAACTGAACACAGTACTCCAGATGTGGCATCACCAGTGGAGAATAGAGGGGAATAACCACTTCCCTCAATCTGCTGGCAATGCTCCTACTAATGCAGCCCAGTATGCCATTAGCCTTCTTGGCAACAAGGGCACACTGCTGACTCATATTCAGCATATTGTCCACTGTAACCCACAGGTCCTTTTCTGCAGAGCTGCTGGCCAGCCAGTCAGCCCCCAGCCTGTACTGGTGCATGGGATTGTTCTGTCCTAAGTGCAGGACTTTGCACTTGTCCTTGTTGAACCTTGTGAGACTTCTTTTGGCCCAATCCTCCAATTTGTCTAGGTCACCATGAATCCTAGCCCTACCCTCCAGCATATCTACTATTCCCCACCCCACATCTTGATGTTATCTGCAAGCTTGCAGAGGGTACAATCCATCCCATTTTCCAGATCATTAATGAAGATATTGAACAAAACCAGCCCCAGGACCAACCCCTGGGGCACTCCACTTGATACCGGCTCCCAACTAGACATCGAGCCATTGATCATTACTCGCTGAGGCCAACAATCCAGCCAGCTTTCTATCCACTTTACAATCCATTCATCCAACCCATACTTCCTCAGCTGGCTTGCAAGAATGCTGTGGGAGACCATATCAAATGCCTTGCTAAAGTTAAGGTATATCATGTCCACTGCTTTCCCCACTTCCAGAGACAGTCATCTCATCAGAGAAGGCAATCAGGTTGGTCAGGCATGACCTTCCCTTGGTGAATCCATGCTGACTGTTCTTGATCACTTTCTTCTTCTCCAAGTGCTTAGAAATGGATTCCCCAAGAACCTGTTCCATAATTTTTCTGGGGACAGAGGTGAGGCTGACTGGTCTGTAGTTCCCTGGATCCTCCCTTCTTCCCTTTTTTAAAGATGGCCACTATTTTTGCCCTTTTCCAATTATCCGGGACCTCCCCCAATCACCATGAGTTTTCAAAGACAATGGTGAGCGGCTCTGCAGTCACAACAGCCAACTCCCTCAGTGTCCTCAGATGCACTGCAGCTGGCCTCATGGACTTGTACACGTCCAGCTTTTCTAAATAGTCTCTAACCTGTTCTTTAGCACCAAGGGCTCCTCACCTTCTCCCCAAACTATGTTGCTCAGTACAGTACTCTGGGAGCTGAACTTGCCTGCAAAGACCAAGATAAAAAAGGCATTGAATACTTCAGCCTTGTCCTCCTCATCTGTCACTAGGTTGCCTCCCCCATTCAGTAAACGACCCACACTGTCCCTGACCTTCCTCTCATTGCTAACATGCTTGTAGAAACCCTTCTTGTTACCTTTCATGTCTCTTCCTAGCTGCAACTCCAATAGGTTTGCTTTCCTGATTTCACCCCCATGTACCTGAGCCATATTCTTATACTCCTCCCTAGCCGTCTGTCCAAGCTTCCATTTCTTCTAGGCTTCCTTTTTGTGTTTAAGCTCACTGAAGAGTTCTCTGCTAAGCCAAGTTGGTCACCTGCCATATTTGCTATTCTTCCTGCACATCGGGATGGTTTGTTCTTGCACTCTCAGTAAGGTTCCTTTAAAATACAACCAGCTCTCCCGGACTCCTTTCCCCTCAGACTGGCCTCTCAGGGGATCCTGCCCATCAGTTCCCTGAGGGAGTCAGTCTGCTTTTCTGAAGTCCAGGGTCCTCGCTCTGCTGCTGTCCATTCTTCCTTTTGTCAGGATCCTGAACTCGATTATCTCATGTTTACTGTTGCCCAGGTTGCCATCCAATTCTACATCCCCCCACCAATTCTTCCCCATTTGTGAGCAGTAGGTCAGGAAGAGCATGGCCCCTAGTTGGCCTCTCCAACATCTGCACCAGGAAGTCGTCTCCAGCATTCTCCAAAAACTTCCTTGATTGCCTGTATTGCCCTCTCAGCATGTGTCAGGATGACTGAAGTCCCCAATGAAAACTAGGGCCTGTGATCTGGAAACTTCTGCTAGTTGTCTGAAGAAAGCCTCATCTACCTCACCCTTCTGGTCTGGTGGTCTATTGCAGACACCCACCACAACATCACCCTTGTTACTCTCCCCTCTGACCTTAATCCAGAGACTTTCAACAGGCCTATCTCTAGTTTCACTGGAGTTCCAAGTGATCATACAGCTCTTTTACATACAATGCAACTCCTCCTCCTCTTCTCTCCTGCCTGTTCTTCCTGAACAGTTTATACCCAGCCATGACAGTGCTCCAGTCATGTGAGCTCCCACCACGTCTGTTATTCCAATCACGTCACAGTTACCTGACTCTGCAAGGACTTCCAATTCTTCCCCTGCTTGTTTCCCAGTCTCTGTGAATTTGTGTACAGACATCCAAGGTCACTAGCCGAATGCCCTACTTCCTCAATAAAATGAGGCCTCCCCGGTTGTCCCCTTCTCCTTGTGCTTCCTCCAAGTCTCCTGCTTCCCCACTTACCTCAGGGCTTTGGTCTCCAACCCTCAGCGAACCTAGTTTAAATTAGGGTGGTTATTTTCTAATTGTAGCTAACGTGAAGCTGTGTTCAGTTCTGTTGTTCTCCTATCTGTACATGTTATAGTATTCAATATACATGTAATCTTAATATATTATTAGGTTTCAGCTAAGGTTGTATTAGAGTAAGGCAGCGATTATCTTGAATCACCCATAACTGTTTGCACTTATAGTCAATGGTGAAGAATTAACATTTGACTTGGTTTGTGTTTTTGTCCTCCATTCAGAAATGCTAAGAAGCAAGGAAGCCCAGGTCTGGACAGACAATTACATATTTATATTTTAAAAGAAGTCCAACACCTAGCTAATGAAACTACTATGCAGGAGAAAAAAACAGCCTCTCAGATGAATGAATCTGCATATCTAAAAGGACACAAGATTGCAGTCTGGTAAATATGCATTTTCAGGGGTTAGGAAGTTACTGGCATAGTGTGAAGCGCCCAGTAGAAATGAAGGGTTGGCATGTTAATGGCCAGACTGCCTAGAGAATATAGCTTTTGCCTTCAGTCTTCCCAAGTAAAAGGGAGTGGCTGAGTCCCCAGCTAAGGAGGCTGGGTAAAAAAAGCTAATAAGGAAATGCAGGAGGCCCTGATAGAAAGGGTCAGAGCCAGAGATTGCATTCAGATCCCTGAAATTAGCTAAGGATTGCATTTTTGGATTTAAGGTATAAGGTAAGAACAAGTCAATGTTTTGGTATTTCCTTTTGTTTGTGTACTCTTATATCTGTCTGTCTCTCAACATATGGTCACCGGTTTGTTATGCTTATTCTGCTTTTTAATAAATATTTTTGTTGTTTGCCTCCTTACTGGTTGCCTATGACTTCTGGGCGGGTGATTTCCCAGGATGACCCTCTCCCTGGAGAGGGAGACATATAATTTCTTCTTTCATTACTTAAAAGTGGGAAACCACTTGATGCCAGCAGAGATCACTCACTGTAGCCACAGGGTCCAGCATAAGGACAGAGGAGCTGAAGTGTGGGATCAAGAGCTCTCTTGAAGCAACCTTAGTCTGCTCCTTGGAGCCAGTGGCAGGACAGCGGGAAGAAACTCAGAGCTCTGGAGGTTGCCCGAGGACAAGTTTGAGACAGAAATATCCACACCAGTAAGGATGCAACTTCCATCTGTCCAGCACAGCACAGCTTCTCGCCAGCTGGAGACTGACCCGGCACTTCAGCTGAGGAGTGAGGGCTGGGGAGAAGCAGGACAAAAGCATGGATGCAGCTCCCACCTTCTTGGCCTCAGTGCAGCTCACCTCTGGCTGGAAGCCACACACATGCCCCGAGCAGGGAGGTAGGACAAAAAGGTAGTGTTGATGGTGCAGCTCCCAGTTGCCTGGCCCTGGCACAGGCAAATCCTCCTTGCTGGTAACACGCTGCCAAAGCCACCTGGCCATGCCAGACTGGAACTGGGTTGTTTCAACCTATAGCTTGAAAAGGTTGCTAGCCTCTGCTCTACAGCTTTATTCAGTCCTCAGTTACAGGCCTCAGATGCAGTTCTAGCCCGCTGGAGGGAGCAGTAGAGCCGAAGATCTGCCAGTCTGATCTCTGCTCCCATCTTAAGGCCATATTAGAAACCTGCACAACTGGTACAATTAGCAGAGCCTAGCGCTTGTTCTATTAGACAAACAGGGTTGCAAATTAGATGCAGCTGCAGAGTTATTCAAGTAAGCTTGGAAAGCAATAGCTGCCAAACTAGTGATACAAATCATCTACTTCCATGAACATATTTCATTCAAACCATTTTAAAATGTTGCTTGCCTCATGCTTGAATGAAATGGTTTGAGTGCAAGAAATACCCCGGCACAGACAGAGACATTCTATTTATGTCATGTAATGAACTGAGAAAGCTGGATTTGCACTTTGGCTGGCACCAATATCCACAGACAAGTCACTTGACTTCTGTGTCTCTTGCCACCCCCAACATTATATGTATGAAGAAACAAAGAAGACCACGACCCCAAAATTCTGAAAGTGTATGATAATCATCATATGTTTTTAAATATCTGTTTTGGCCCAAGTTATTGGTTACTTTACATATATTTGAAAAAAAAGATAAAAGAGCTGATCCAAAGTGTTCACAAATTAGTTTAGCCTAATGGATTATACTACATCTAAAACCTACCAGGAGGTAATCAGTGTAAAGACAGCCATAGACCACAGCAGTAAGGATAAAAGTTACTCTGTGATACCACATACATCTTGATGGTTCCATTAATTAAAAAGAGAGAGAAACTTTCCTTGTAGAAGACATTAGGGTCTGGGATAAGCAGTGCCAGAGACAGACTTGAGAGAGATTTATACAGGGCTACCTTAGCAAGGGGCATTCCTTTACTGTACAGCATTTCTGTGTCCCCCGCTTCCCCCCCAATGAATCAGTAGTTGGAAGGGAGCAAGAGAAGGGCTCTTGTTGAATCCCTGAAGCTTATTGGCCATACACTAGACTAGCTAGAATTCTGCTTTTTTTTTTTTTTTTTTTTACAAGCCCAATATATGATTGATTTTTTTTCAAATTACATGTTTTGAATGGAACTTTATTTTACAGAAAAAGACTATAAAAGCATTAAGGACACAAAGTAAATCAACTTACTTTAAAGCAAGAGGTATTTACCCATGTTGATCTAAAGTCAGGCAGAAGGCAAGCCTGGGGGGCATCTTAGAAACTAATTGGTTGCCCTTATTTTAAAGCAAGAATCCTGATATTCATTCTACAAAATAATATGCTGAGTAGACAAGCAAGTTTTACTATTGCAGCTAACACTTACCTGTAAACAATTCTCTCTCTCTGCAAATCCTCCAGGCCACAGCATAGCTCTGCAGCATAAAAAACAGCTCTTTTTTCATCAAAGCCAAGATCTCCCATGTTGTATATATGAAACTTCAAATCTCCTCCATTCATAATGGTTAATACTAAACATAGAGCATCCTTAGTCTCATAGGTGTAGCATAAACTAACCTGAAGACAGAAAAATATTTTCTATTTAATTCATGAACCCCAAATTTATTTTTTTCATCTTTCTAAGTTAGTCAGTATGTAAATCATATTTGTAAATAGCCAAATAGGCAATACATAAATTCTGCTAGTATTATTTTGGGCAACCAGTCACTTTCATTTTTAGAGAATTGGGGATACCCCAACTAACTACAACATCTTTAGATTTGGCATTATAGATTCCAAACCATTTTTTAGTCTGGACAGAAAAGATACAGGATAATTTGACTTATGTCCAAATTATGGACATGAGGTATGTCCATAATTATGGGTATGAGGTACCACCATCTCTTATTGGTGGTACCTCAGCTGTCAGTCCACATGAATAATGAAAACAACTTGTATTTATACCATCTTTTATAGTCATTCTACAAAACAGTGATATTACCTATTTCTAAGTCTGCACGCAAGAGTTATTTTCTACCAGGAGAAATCATCCACCGTTAGAAATGATTCCAGGAGAGGAAGCAGTACATTCCACTCAGCCTGCAACTGCCCTCTCTCCCGTGCTCTTCATGCCTTTCTAAAACTAGGGTGATCCTGGTCTGGGGAAAGTCCAGTTTCCAGTTTGGCCTGGTCCAGAGTAAGAAGCAGACAGGAGGTTTGCAATACCGCTCCCTCTGTTTGGTTCCAAATGTCTGGGAGCCAAGCAGACTGTGCAGCAGGGCATAGCCTCCTGCCCACTTTTCACTCCAGGTTATCAGATGTTCAAGGAGCTGATAGGGAGCAGCTGGTGGCTGCTCCTTCTCTCCTGGTCTACAGGAGGGGTCAGAGCAGCTACTCCTCTCCCCTACACCTTCTCCAGGTCAGGGTGACCCCGGTATATGGAAGGCACAGGAGCCTTTTCCTACAGCTCTTCCCCTCTGCTAATCTCTGGAAAGAGTTAAGCCACTGGGAAAGTGTACAAGCATTCACTCTCCAGGAGTGACTTCTAACTGATTGGAGGTGGGTTATTTTTCTCCTGGGACTGCCATTTTTTCTCTGGGAGCAAAAGCTGGAATGTCTGTACACTCATGGTGTCTATCAGGAGAATTATAATTCTCCCAGTAGAAATGGAAAGTCTATACATGGCCCAAATAAGACTTTGAGAAACCCAGAAAGGCTACACAGGAATCAACTGCAGCCCAAATTATGTAACTCAGAATACTCAACTTCTAGACCCTTACTATAGCCACTAGATGATTTTTTTTTCTTGGTTACAGCACCTATTAGTAGCAAAATAAAGATATGTATTAAAACCAAGTATCACTTCTTGCACTGTTTGGCAAACAAAGTGAAAAAAGTGACTTTACAATGCCAAAATGTTGTATAGCAACTTGTATTAAAAATAAATAAACCTAAAAGTATTTAATTGAATTCAAACAAACCTAGCCCGTAAAACATCAGGCAATGACAAAGAGAGGGAATAATGAATAACATAAAACCCTCATTCATACAGCCAATTAAAAGATGAGACTGACATTAGGATTCACAAGAGGAAAATAAGTGTATTTGTCCTGTATAAGAAATTTATTTAATGATATGAACTAGAGAAGCCATTTCTCCTGGCCAAACTGAAAAAGGAAGTCAAATATCAGTGTAAGATGGCATGAAGACACTGAACGTTGGCTAGAGACATGTACTCACCCCTTTAGATGAGTTCTTGGCTCTTGTTTTTACACAAGTTAATTGACTTGGCTCAAACAACCTAACACTGTGGCATCTATACATTTCACATTTGGCCTAAAAAGGAAAACACTTCGCTCTGTGTGTTAACACATGCTGTGCATGTTAACCTAGAGCCCAGCATTTACTAAGATGTTAAATCAGATTAACAGGCAGCCTATTTTAAGACTGAAACTGAGTTGTATAAAGGACTAATCTGAGCATAGCATATACTGAATCCAGGCTATGGTGAATAGTGGTTCTCAACCTTATTAGACTCCAGGCACCCTTTATTAGATATGAAGTACCCCTTGGAAAATTCTTGCTCTTAGCTTGCTTCTTTTTTTCTTTGACTATGGAAAAAATAATAAAGCAATTCTGTTGCAAATAACTTGGAAAGACCACAGCAGGTCAGAATGCTTTGGGCACTAAGGATTCTTATTTCAAACCTCAGGGATTTTCTTACAAAATGTGTCTGGATGCTTGCACATCTAGCAGTGCTAATACTAAGCAGCACCCTGCAACACTCTTAAAAGCATCTTGTAGCACCCCAGGGTGCCAAGGCAGTCAAGGTTGAGCATTGCTGCTTTAGAATATTAAAAAGGAAGGGCACGTTGGCACTTTATAGACTAACTCTTTCAGACAGACATAAGCTTTTCACAGCTAAAGTCCTACAGCCTACTTTTGCCTAACATCAGATTAACACAGCTAACTAACTCTTCTCTAGAGTATTAAAAATACAGAAGAAAGGTCTCTGTGGTAAGATATTTTATTGAACCAGCTGTTAATGACCCTTTTCCATTCAAATGGTCTTAGAATCATAGAAAATTAGGGTTGGAAAGGACCTCAGGAGATTATCTAGTCCAACCCCCTGCTCAAAGCAGGACCATCCCCACCTAGATCATCCCAGCCAAGGCTTTGTCTAGCTGGATCTTAAAAAACTCCAAGGATGGAGAGTCCACAATCTCTAAAGATAACCTGTTCCAGTGCTTTAATACCCTCTTTGTGAGAGAATTCTTCCTAATATCTAACCTAAACTTCTCTTGTTGCAACTTGAGACCATTGCTCCTTGTTCTATCATCTGCCACCACTGAGAACAGTCTAGCTCCATCCTCTTTTGAATCCCACTTCAGATAGTTGAGGGCTACTATTAAATCTCCTCTCAGTCTTCTCTTCTCTAGACTAAATAAGCCCAGATTCCTCACCCTCTCCTCATAAGCCATGTGTCTCAGCCCCCTAACCATTTTTGTCGCCCTGTGCTGGACTAGCTCCAATTTGTCCAAATCCTTTCTGTAGTGGGGGGCCCAAAACTGAACACAATACTCCAGATGTGGCATCACCAGTGTTCAATAGAGGGGAATAACCACCTCCCTTGCCCTGTTGGTAACACTCCTACCAGTGCAGCCCAGTATGCCATTAGCCTTCTTGGCAAAAAGGGCACACTGTTGGCTCATATTCAGCTTCTTGTCCACTAACACCCAGGTCCTTTTCTGCAGAGCTGCTGCCCAGCCAGACAGCCCTAAGTCTGTACAAATGCATGGGATTATTCTGTCCTAAGTGCAGGACTTTGCAGTTGTCCTTGTTGAACTTCATGAGGCTCCTTTTGGCCCAATCCTCCAATTTGTCCAAGTCACTCTGAATCCTTGCCATACTCTCCAGAGTATCTACTTCTCCCCCCAGCTTGGTGTCATCTGCAAACTTGATGGATGTCTCTATGCCATCTTCCAGGTCAATGATGAAGACATTGAACAAAACCCACCCCAGGACCAACCCCTGGGGCACTCCACTTGATACCAGCTGTCAACTAGACATCAAGTCATTGACTACTATCCTGAGCCCAATGCTCCAGCCAGTTTTCTATCCACCTTACAGACCATTCATCCAGTCCATTCTTCCTTAGATTGCTTGTGAAAAAATGTTGTGGGAGACAGTATCAAAAGCCTTGCTAAAATCTACTAAAACTTGTTAAAAACATTCACTGGTCTCCCCACGTCCACAGAGCCAGTCATCTCATCACAGAAGGCAATCAGATTGATCAGGCATGACTTGCTCCTGGCAAATCCATGCCGACTGTTCCTAATTACCTTCTCCTTCAAGTGCTTAGAAATGGATTCCTTGCTCCATGGTTTTTCCAGGGACTGAGGTGAAGCTAACTGGTCTGTAGTTCCCTGGTTTCTCCTTTCTCCCTTTCTTAAATATGGGCACTATGTTGCCCTTTGCAAATCATCTGGGACCTCTCCTGATAGTCATGAGTTTTCCAAGATGATGGCCAGCAGCTCTGCAATCACATCAACCAAACTCCCTCAGCACCCTTGGGTGCAGTCCATCTGACCCCGTGGACTTGTACACATCCAGCTTTTCTAAATAGTCCCTATCCTGTTCTTTCACCACTGTTGGCTGCTCACCTCCCTCCTAAACTGTGCTGCCCGGTGCAGTAGTCTAGGAGTTGACCTTGCCTGTGAACACTAAGGTAAAATAGGCATTGAGCACTTCAGCCTTTTCTGCATCCTCTGTCATTAGGTTGCCCCCCATTCAGTAAGGGACCCATGCTTTCCCTGATCCTCCTCTAGTTACTGACTACATACTGACTCCCAATTATACTGATGGTCTAATAAAAGATATTGCCCCTGTGCCTTCTCCAACTCTCCCCCCCCGCAAAAAAAAAACAACCCAACAACTTGCTCATTATTCCCTGGACCACGACCACTTTCCTACCCAACTGCAAAAATAGAGACAGGTTTAAAAACAGGTTTTTCTCCTTGAAGCAACAATTTTTTAAAATAATCAAAATGACTTATCCATGTTAGCCTGTACACATGCTGTACAATACGGCAATATCAACATACTTTTGGGAGGAACTCTGAGCACTTATTCCCTCAACGTGCGACAGGGCAAAAGACTTCTCACAATTCTGAAATGTCGTCCTACACAGACACTAGGCAGTAAGAGCACTGGCTAGCTCAGTTATAAGTAGCAGGGTTGGAGTATTATTGTAGTTGTGATGGTGCAGGAGGCACGTGAAAAATCAAGGGTTTTTTGGTGATATCTTTTATTTGACTGACTGCATAGTTAGGTGATATGTTAGGCAAGCTTTCAAGCATAAGAAAACACAGTGCTTCCCAGTTAAGGTGTCAGGCCAATCTGCCTGTGCAATCAAAGGACTGGGTTAGAATGAAGTTTCAACCTAACCAAGTTTCAGTCCTAGTTATAAACAGACTTGAAACAAGATATATTCACACAGTTAAAACCAATAATATTATATGGACATAGTCATGGTACAGTTTCACATCTATAAATATGACAGGTCTTTACATTTCTCTGCCATACCAGCTAGACAACTACAACTCCCAAGTGACCTAGAAATCTGACCTAGCCTCTAATTCTTCAAGATACAAACCCTATGTTTGAGAAATAATGAAACTTCTTTAGATAAAGGCAGACAGAAAGTGACCACTTCATCAATTTTTCATCAGATCCTATATTGATAAATTCTGTAATGCACAAGTTAGTCTTGAAAGTTAATTGGCTTTTGTTTTACAAAGAGCAATGCATTTAGCTTTTATGAGGTAATGCTCACTCGTGTGAACTAATAGGGATAAGGATTGGCCACAGGATCAGAAGGGTTTGTACCTCTTATGTATTTTAAGACTAGAAGGGACTATTATTACCAGGGATCCTGATCTTCCCTGATAAGAAAAAATATAATAAATCACAAATTCTCTACTAAAACCCCCCATATCTGTGATTAAAATGAAAGGCCCCTCACTCCCCCGTACAGCCCCCACGGCTCTATTGGTGCCCCTCACTCCTCCCCCACAGCCTCCTGGCCCTGCTCATGCCCCTCACTACTACCCATGGGCCCCCAGCCTTGCTGGTGCCCCTTGCTCCTCCCTGACAGCCCCCAACCCTGCTCATGCCCCTCACTCTCCTCCACAGGCCCCTGGCCATGTTGGTGCCCCTCAATCCCTCCCATAGCCCCCTGCTGTCTACCCAGCCCTGCCAGAGGGGGCCCCCAGCTGCTGCATGTACTCCCAGGGAGGGAAGGGGGAACCCGCATCCTTCACATTTGTGCATGGGGTGGGCACGGGCTGCCTGCTGCAAGTTCAGGCAGCCCAGCAAGTGTGACCCGGTGCTGCAGGGAACAGTGGGGCCATGCAGGGATCCCGTTGCCGCTGCGAGGTTTGCACTGCCCTGGCAACGTGTCCCCTGCCCACACGGCAGCAGTGGCGCAGTGTTGTGCCCCTCACTGCTGCCACGCGCACAGGGGACTTATTGCCAGGGCAGTGTGGAGCTTGCAGTGGGAAGGAGCTGCTCTCTGCAGCCTTGCTGTGCCGCTGCAGGGAACAGTGGGGCCATGCAGGGATCCCGTTGCCGCTGCGAGGTTTGCACTGCCCTGGCAACGTGTCCCCTGCCCACACGGCAGCAGTGGCGCAGTGTTGTGCCCCTCACTGCTGCCACGCGCACAGGGGACTTATTGCCAGGGCAGTGTGGAGCTTGCAGTGGGAAGGAGCTGCTCTCTGCAGCCTTGCTGTGCCAGGTCACACCTGCTGGGCTGCGGAGGCCCCAGGAAAGGGCAGCAGGGTAGGGAGCCCGAGCCCAAAGCAGGCAGTTGTGCCTGCCCCATGCACAGATCTGAGGGGTACAACTCCCCCTGCCCCCCAGGAGCATGCACAGTGCCAGGAAGCTGGTCCCACTTCCCTGCCCCCTGGACAAGCTGCCCGCGGCCCTGTCCATTCCCTGCCAGGGTGCTGCAACCACGCAGTGTGGCCCTGGGCCCCAAACCCCACCCACAGCCTGGCTGAGTCTCAGCCCCAGCCTCAGCCCTGCCCAACTCCCTCCCTGTGGGGGCCTCAATCCCCTCCCCTGTACTTACCTGCAGGAGCTGCTCTCCAGGCTGCCTGGTAGCCATGTGCACGTACACACACGGTGCCCCCTGCCTGACTGTCCTCCTGCCGCTTCCCCCCAGCCTACTGCAGGCTGGAACTCAACTGGCCTGCACAGAGCTCTTTGCAAAACTGCAAAATTTGTGGGTTTCTCCAATAAAATGAGAAATCTGCATTTTCCTCCAGTAAAAAGGTAAAATCCTCAGTTTTCTATTTTTTCCATGGGAAACGGAAAACCCAGATCCCTGGTTATTACATAATCTGTCCCATGTGACAGAGGCCATAGCATTTCACTAAACAGTTCCTATAATCAAGCCTAGAAATACAGGTTAAACAAGAACTTATCCTATAGGAAGGTATTCTGTCTTGATTTAAAGAGACTTTGGGAATGAAAAATCCCTTATGTGCCTTGCTATATTGTTCCATTAATAATTAGCCTCACAAAAATTAGTTTATTTCTAGTCTGAAATTGCTTAGCTTCAATTTCCATCCATAGCTTTTGTCTGCTAAAGGACTGTATCTGAAAGTTTTCTCAGTTAAGGTGCTTAAAAAGCATGATTAAAGTTAACTCTAAGATACTTCTTTTGGATAAATTAAATAGATTGAGCTTCTCTCTCTTGGTGCAAGCCATGTTTTCCAAACTTCAAATAATTTTTTCTTCATTTCACATTTAATTTTAAACAGACTATTTTTAGAAAGAAAAGTATATTTAAATTTGATTTTTTAAACCTCTGTTTATCCACCTTAATTATTGAAACGCTTTCTAGGTTAGTACTAACACCTTTAAAAGGATTTGGACACATTTGAAAAAGTTCATTGTGACCACAGTAAAATACTTTTTTTTCCCGCAACAGGTGAAAATCTGACAGAAGTTTTATATACATAAATAAAATAAGACATGTTGCCTGTGGACCATGAAATACTTGACGGTCTACTAAATGGGTGCATTTCAGATACAGGGGACACTTACAGATTGTATTACACACTCCAGATTTATAACAGTTTGAAAATCATGTATGTGAAAAGTTTTCACAGTTGAAAGGATCTTTACAAAAAAGGGCTGCAGTAATGCCTCTAGAAAAATAGGAATAAAGGCAAAAATGATAAACATATATACATATTTCACAAGGCCAAAAGTAGATACTTACTACAAATCTACTATTCACTTTTTCTAAAATTATTTTTTCATTTAAAGCCATTGATTCTCCTTTTCTCTTCTTTATTCTTTTCTTTTCTAGCTTTTTACAAGCGTACATTTTTCCTGTTGCCCGCACTTGACAGGCACATACCTAACAGAAAGGGGAAAGAGGTCTCAGAATGAACAAAAACTTAAGTTTATAGTTCCACCCCCTTAAATGCTCTCAGGACAAACAAAACACAGCAGAGCTAATTAAAACTGGTCCCTGGACAGAGAGAGAGAGAGAAAGAGACAGCATGCATGAAAACGCTGTGGGGGGAGGGGAGAGCATAATAAAAATTAAGGATAAAAATTGTTTCAGAGGAATACGCTGTCTTTTATCCCAAATTTGTGTTTGAAGGTAAAATATTAATACACACATACATACACACACCCACCCACCCACCTTTCATTGGGGTGAATAAGTCAGATTAAAATTCATATCCAATGCAAGTAGATAAAAGACCCTATTCATGGTGTCAGTAATTCTGTCCTTTTACATAACAATATTATTAAAAATACATAGAAAACAATTAAATAATGAAACAATGAAAACAATACATTGAACGAAATAAATCTGAAATTGGCCACGTTGAACTATTATGGTACTAAACAAGAACTGAATTACATTCTCACTCCAGAAGAAGCATTAAATGGAAGACTGCAATGCTTTTTTAATAATTCAGTGATAGATTTTTTTTTTTAATTCTGGTGCAGAACTTTATTATCAACATTTAGGATACTAATAATAATGTTTAGAGTAATCAATCTTTTTAGTTTGGATCAACTGTAATTAATTCAAGTCCGTCATTTATTCACTGAATTAGGAGTAACAAGTTACCTTTTCCCCATATTCCCTTTAAGAAATGTCTAACAAACAGAGATCTCACAAGACTCACCTCTCCAAATCCACCTTTGCCTAGTACTCGGTAATGCCTAAACGTGTGCTTGGTTACTGGTTGCCTAATTGACAAAAAGAAACAATTAGTCTCTAATTTCCTGTTACATTATTTGTTTTTCTTTCACAGTCCTGTTTGTCTCTATCTATTCCCTCCTATCATGTAACTGGCACCCAACTGATTGGTAAATTAGAACAGAACCAAGTGCCATATAAACAGTGTGCTTCTGCTCATGGACCCCGGATCCCTCTTATGGTCAGGAGGGTGTTCTCTGAAGCAGAACCAAAGGTTTGTGATCTTTTTCACTGGTGCAATTCACAGTTTGAGAATGGATTTCCAAGTATTTCAGCATAAGATTTTCTGAAGAGTACACAGCACTGATTCAGCTTTGCTCCCAATGAAGCTAACAAGATGTTAGCTTTATTTGCCAGGAGATTTTGTGTTTCAAAGGAAGGTGTTTGGTCTACTGGTCTGCCCAAGTTTCTAAGTTCTCCTCCTGGCCCTGCCATTAACTCAGCTCAAACCAAGTTTTTCAATGTTAAATTCATATCTAGACACCTGGAAGCTTAAATGAGTTGGCCTCATTTCTAAAACTGTTGAAGAGCTATCAACTGACACTGACTGATGGAACTGAATGGTGATAGCACTTAAAAATAATCAGGCTATTTATTTAATTGCTTAAATATAGAGATTGAGAAACCTAAAAATAAGCTCCCAATGTTTTTGTTTTGTTAATCCTGATCCCTACAATTATGCAAGCCACTTGAATTGCACTGCAGTTAACCTTACTGTAAAACTGGCTAAATGCAAAAAGCCTGATTAATGTAATTGTCAGTGATGTGGTAGTACCAAGAAATGCCAATTAGTATCAGGACCCTATATATGCTAGAAAGTATACAAGTGTACAGAAAAGATTTTTAAGTTTTCAGTAGTTAAATGTAAAGTGAGATCATGAGATATTTTAAGTATTAATACCACATGATCCCAAGCCCCACTAGGGCCCACTTGCCTGTACCATCCACCCAATCCATCTCATTTTTCAGACTGTGAGCTTCTCAGGCATGGACTGTCATTTACTAAGTTTTGTAAAAAGACTTAGTACAACAGGACTCCTCTTTGCTTTCTGACACTGCTGCAATATATAAATGTTAACTATAACAACTTACCTTTCTAACCATTTCCATTGTAAAAACCGTGAGAAATGTATGCTTTCTTGATAAGCCTCAAATGGTCTTCCGCTTAAATAATCATGAACAACTCTGAAATAATAAGTCCATTTAAAAATAGGAAAAGGTACATCATCATCATTGTATTCCACAGTGGCTTTACCAAGATTGTACTGTTTGCACCCATGGCAAACGTAGCAATGTCTAAATCACTCCAAGGACACTCCAAGGAACTAATGAAAAAGTGGAGCTATACCATTGGTCAACCACCTGTGACTGTGGCACAGAGCCTCAGACTATGCAATACCTGTGGCAATGCCCAGTGCTCAAAGGCATATGTGCAATGAAAGTTCTTGCAAAATACAATAAACAAGCACAAGCATGCGTAACACATGGTCAAACATGGTGTGGAGACACAAGAAGACAATGCCCGCGTTTGCCTCAGACAAGAGATAAGTTTGCAGAATGGCACTGAGAAATATACCTGATGATGCACTAATGAGTAAAGAAGTAAGAGCTCTAGTTATTTTAACAGGAAAGGAATTTGTTCTCTAAATACCCAAGAATTATTTTCAAACTGAACCATCAGAACAGCTGATTTTAAAGGGTTAGGGGTAAAGGCCAGGGGAAAGATGAGATTTTTCTCCTAGAATAATTTAGGGTATGGAAGCAAGGGTGAAGGATCTCTCCTCCATTCCTGCCTTCCAGTTTCTGGACACAAGGTCAGGGTACCAAGTGTGGAGACACAATAACAAGCTGCTCAGAAGTGCTTCTAACTTCTTCAAGGCATGTCTGATAAAAACAGGATGCTATTATCCACTGACTTTTCACAAATAGACTGCACTGAATAACAACAACTATTTTAGAGCTTCTGGTCATCAACTGCATGTTAAAGGGCTGCACTTTGACTAGATCACAGGCTTCTTGTAAATCAGGACCTGAAATTACTGAAGTGCCCCTGTTGTGCTTCTCCTTCACCTATAAAACTTACCTAAAAATAGCAACATAAAATTACCCTGGCTGCATTATCCAACCTCTGCCCACAGTTACTTTTAGAAGCACCATTTCACAATTTAATGGAAAACTCCCCACCCACTCTTAAAATCTGTGTGTTCCATGTAATGAGTTCATAGGTCTCATTACTGAGAATGCAAAACTCAAAAAGCAGTAGATGCAGAATTGTACACTTCATTTACAGAAGGCATGAAACTGTGCCCACAAAAAAAAAAAAAATGTCCTGTTTGACAAAACCTCTATTACTTGTACAGAATAAACAGGACCTCAGTTTTTAAGATGTTATCTGAAAGACCAATCCAAAGTTACGTTGCACAGCATACAAGTTACTTGCATCAAAAGAATACAGGACTCTACAATTTCAGGGATATGAACATGGGCTGCTAAAATGATAGATCTATAAATAATAGCCAGACATCTGCAACATTCCCATCAGACTAAGCACCACAGTATAAGGGGAAAGATAAAACAGCCCCATCCTTCCTGTGGAGCTCAAGAAATTTACTGGAAGCAGGGAAGAGGATGACCTACATGACAGGTCATCCACTTTACTTAAAACTTCTTAATACGGTGTACTTCACAAGTCTGTTTTGATCTCTTATTCTTAGATTATTGTGCAGCATAGTGTTTTGAATTTCCAGGGAGATGACCCAAGCTGCAACAAACATGTTTCATGCAGACATGATCAAGCATGCCTTGAAGAACCAGTAATATTAGAAATACAAAGGCTCTACAAGAGTTGAAACATTTGAAGCATCACCACTTGAACTGCAAATTAAACAAAACTGAGCTTGCCATTCAATATTAAGATTAACTAATGTGACCAATCCTTTAAAACTGGATTTTTAGCTACAATGATTCAACATCACTGTTGGCCACAGTTTCATGATTTCTAAATAGGCATTATCTGTGAAGGAATACTGTCATCCTAAAGTCCAATTATAGTTTTTGAAATATTAGTTATATTACACCTTCCCTGTGTCTTCACAAGGTTATTTTTGTGATTTTTACATTTACTTTTCTGAAAGGGAAAAACCCACTACAAGCCTAGATGGAAACAACAATTGTATCCATAACAAAATAAGCTGGTATGATGCAACTGTTACACATCCCCAATTCTGTAGCAGTACAAATGTGGCAAAGCAAATGCACTGCATTTATATCTATTTGATTCAAGTGAACCAGTGTACACAGTTGATGCCAGGGGACAGCTACCTTCTCCTTTTCAAATGGGTGGCCTTTTAAAACAGAGGGGGGCAATTATTTCGGCCAGAGGGCCACTTACCAAGTTTTGGTGAGCTGGTGAGGATGTACAAATAAAATCTTGTAGAAGATTTTATTTTAACAAATTATAAATAAAAAAATCATATACTAAAAAAGCAAAAAGCAAAGATCTACTATAACATATTTTAATTTTATTTAAAAAAAATAATCTTTGTCCCAATTTATGTTTTTTTTGAGTAGTGTATATAGAGGCGATTGCATAATAGCTCAGATATACCCCTGTATACTGGGGAGAGGGGTGCACATCTCTGTGTGTTGTGGGGGGGAGGGGGGCATTGCCCATACACTAGATCCTGGGAGCCAGCTGGGGATGGAGGGAAGGAAGGAGGGGTAGCAGGGGGTACACGCAGCAGAGTTTGCCAGGTGGTGAGGTGCAGGTGCAGTCCACACCCTTCCCACCCCCATCAAGCCTGCAGCTGCCCCACAGCACTCTGCATGGGGCCAACCCTACCTGGGCCAGCCCACACTATGCTCCTGCTGGCACCCACCAACGGCACCGCTGCAGCCATGCATAGCTTCTCAGCCGGGCTGCTCTAGCTGCTGGTGAAGTTGCCAGAGTACTTGCTCAGCTCCTACCACTTCCAGCAGTTCCTCCTCCTCCTGCACTGCTCCAGGCAACAGGATTTACAGGGAAGCAGTGACAGACATGGGGACATATGCTAGGTGCCACAAACCCAGCCAAGTGGGGTGGAAGCTGCAGCCAAGCAGTTCTTGCTCCAGCACATGGGGCTTCAGCTCCAGCTTCCAGCCACCTTCCATGCACTCTGCCCACCTGGCACGATGAGCAGCCACTTGCAGGCAGCTGAGTGGGTAGAAGGCATCCCCACCAGGAAGCTGTGCACACTGGCTGGGGTTGGGCCAGTGCCATAGGCGGATGCAGGCAGTAGATTGGCACAGTCTGCTCCAGGCGGGGTTCTGCCTTGTAAGGAGCGCTATGGGGACATACGTGAGCCAGATGCAATCAATTGGCAGGCTGAATCTGGCCTGCGGGCTGTATTTTGCCCACACCTTTTGTCCATGCTCTCTCTCTCAGCTGAGCACTGGCAGATGCGTAGGAGCTGAGAATGTCACTTTAATGCCTTATTTGAGTGAGAGAGCAATAGGCCAAAAATGCACTTAAGTATCTTAAATTGAGATCATCTTCTCGGCTGAAAACTGCAAAATTATTTTATAACGCAAGCATTGGACTGCTTTCCTTTTACAAAAAATGAGACGTTAGTAACGGATTTGGTAACAGTTTATAAAACACCAGAAGGAAGCTACCCTCAACACACTTCTGTACTTCTGTAAATCCTGACTTGTACATGAGGAAGTTATATGCAGCTCTACCACTCAATTTCTTTCCAACTCAGGACAACTACTTATTTGGTAGGATTATTTACTATCTTCAATGTCATGAAAGAAGCATCAGAGTTTAAATTACAAAAAAATATGTATATATAAAAATGGAGGTACTGCTGAAGCTTTTATAAATATTAAAAGTAGAATGAAAATAATGTTTGCTAAAGACCTGCCAAAAAAAATTACATTACTTCTAGTCCAATATAAGGAAGTAACATTTCTGGAAATTTTGAAGGCATTGGAGGAAGGTGCACAAAACACTAGATTGGTCTTTTCTGTCCCCTGGCCCCCGCAAAAAAAAAAAAAAAAAAATGCACACAGAGAATGCTGCTAGGCATATTTATGAAATAAATAAATGTAAATGCTACAGCATTTACAGTTAGCAACAAATATATATAGTATTAGAGAAGGAGCTGTACACTAAGATACTTATGTACATTTTTGTCTGTAGTTATCTCACTAAAATAGGGAAAAAATTAAAATGTTAACAACAGAAACCATCAAAATTGTGAACTTGTAAGCAAGAAAGTTAAATCATAACAAGGGTTCTGAAATAGTATCTAAACAGACCTGTTTTTAGAAAAAAATTGGTAAACAAATATTCGCATACATATTCATAATAATATGTGATTGATACAGAGCCTGGCCATTCTATAATATAACTTAAACAGTTTAGTGACCAATATAGCATGGGAAATACTAATTGGATTTGAGTTTTTCCTTGTAGTCCCAATAATCTCAACCTATGTAAGAAAAATGCATAGTATGCGATTCAGAACTTTCACTATGACCTCAGGAACTTAACTGAACTGAAGATTTGCATGAATTGAAAGAACTGGAAAACTTGTTGCATGTTAGCTTCTTTGTTTATTTTGTACAAATATTTCCAAACATTGATTAGTTCCTTTAGCATCTAACAGAAGTTGGAGGAAGCCAGCAGATAAGCATCAAGAGTAAGAGACTGTACTATATAAAGGCCTTGCAAATTCCCTGAAGAGGTTCTGATTTTGCAGCATTGGAAAAAGTTTTCCAAGTGGCTCGGAGCATGTTCCCTGAGGGCAGGGGGTCCCTCATCTTGGCAGCGTGGCTGGTACAGGGCTCCTGGTGGCAGTGGCAG
>NW_005842562.1:356782-363893 GCF_000455745.1 Alligator sinensis | reverse complement strand
GTGGGGCGGGGGACCGCACCAGCCACCCAGCCTCTCTGCCCCACTTTCCTGTCCTGGGACCGACCTGCTAGAATGCAGAGGTGGCCAGGCTGCAACCCCATGCCCCACTGTGGGGGCACAAATCTGGGGGGCATGTGCCCCCCACCCCCCCCAGTGTCACTTCTGGCGCACGACCCCTCCTTTGGAGTGTGTGCAGTGACAGGGAGCCAGCCCCCCTGCCACCCCTCCAGGTGAGCCACCACCTGTGGCTCTGTCCTGTTCTCCCAGCCAGGCCCCACAGCCACACTTTCCCACCCCAGTGCCAGGCCCAGAGCTGAGGCCCTCAGCCCCAGCTACCAAACCTGCCCTGCTCCCTCCCTCACCATGGCTGCCACTGCCGCAAATCTCCCCTCCCCCTCCCAGATTTACCTGCAGGCATCTGGGGGAGCTGCTCTCCACCACTGCCTGGCAGTATTGCTGGTCGCATGCATGCACACACATAGACATGGTGCCCTGCCCTGCATCCTGCATCCCCCAGCAGCCCCTTGCAGGCTGAAACTCTGCCAGCCTGCAAAGGAAACACTCAGCTTCCCATGCACTTCCCCTTTAAAGAAGAAAAGCCCACGTTATCTGCCCCACCCAGATCCCTGGCTATCAGTAACACAAGTGTTTTGCCCAATTCAGATAAGCTGACTGTAGAAGATTTTACAGCCAATTGCAAGAGTTCTGTAAGTAAAATAAAAAATATACTCCTAAAAGACAGCATGTCATACATATATTAAAATCTTCAAACACCATCTCTTGAAGAGCTTCTTTGTTTTTTAATAGGCTTTCAAATGACTTAAGCATACTTCCCCACTAGTTTTGCTAGTAAGTTGCAGGGTTAACCGTTTTCATTCTTAATGTTTCCCCCCGATTCTTCTTAAAGACTTTCTCTGCTTTGTGAGTAGTCTGCACATATTTTAGCTTATTTTGCTCTTTTCCAGATCTTTTCCAGAGTTCCCAACATCATGAAATTGTTAGCAGAGTACACTTGGAGTCCGTAGCTTTAGTACTGGACATTTACCACATACCTTGTGCAGTCCTTAAAGAGTTCTTTGGAAGGATTCTTCTCCAACCTTGCCTTGCATTCATCCACTGTATCTTGAGGTATTTCTGGTAAGTGGGCTGTAGACTTCACATAAAGCCACAAAAATTCAAAAAAAGTGAAGTATAAGTTAGCAGGAATTCTCCAGTGAAACAATTGTTAAAAAAAGAGAAGTCACACCATGGGAGAAAAAAAAGATACCAGACTTGCCAGCAAGCCAGAAAACAAACAGTCAAATTTTAATAGAGTTTACCTTTGCTTTCCATTATGGAGTATCAGTATCAGAACACATTAGCAATACAAATTTTTCAACATGATTCTACTGAAGTATATTAGGAAGCAAACTTGTCAACAACTCAATAGCTTTTTAGGAGCTATCTAAAGGGTATGTTATGGAAGAAAACAGTTCAGCTTAGCAGATTTTAAACCAAGGACACATGGCTTTAGGTGGCTTACAGAGGCCTGGTCAGTTTTCAGCAAACTTGTATCTATGCAAGGGCAACTATGAAATAGGCTCCTGGAAGAAATGCAACTAAATCAGAAACTGATCACTTTTAGGATAATCTGAAAGACTTTTTAATATAAAGCTCTGAAAATAATCAGAACAACTGGAAAAGGGGAAGGAATAGCAAGAACGTATAGAAAAGAGGTATAGGAGGTATAGAAAACCCAGAGGAAGGAAATTGTATACTCCCAACAGAGCTTCAGATCATTAGAAAAGAATAGGAAATCCATGAAATCCACCAGTACAATCAATGATCAGATATTTGTGAAGTCAGTGGGAGATGTGGGTACCTAAATCTCTCAAAAAATACTCTGTATTTCAAAACATTTTTTAATGTTCCTGACTAACTGCACAAGGCACACAAGTCAGCAAGAAAACCAGGTCTAAAACTCAGGAATTCCTTAGTCAGTTCCAATGTCTACAGAACCTATTACTCTGAAGTATTTTAATACAATAGTTTAACTACTCTTATTTTTAAGTGCAGCTTAAATTTTTTTCCCTTTAATCAGGACTATTAGTTAAAAACATTTAAAATTGATAAGTAAAATATCATGGTGGCAATGAAAAAAAATGGGGAGTAGTTGAAATTTTGACTCAAAATGCAGTTTTAAAATAATCTATGAAAACAGTTTACATCTTAGAATGAAAAACATTAATGACAGTTTGTTAATCATTCTGAACTTAATTTACTTTAGGACAATAAAAGCAAAAAGGGAAATTGTTACAATGTTTTAACCTTTAAGTTGTTTGGGTCTTACTAGACAGTTTGGTGATGTATTTACCCCATTGGTGAAATATTTCGCTAGAACTTCCAGGCCACAATCTTTACGCTTTTCATCTGAAGACACTTCATACTCTGCCTAGTGGAGAAAAATTAAAATTAATGTTAACTTTCTAGATAACTAGTACTTGAATATTTACTGCGATGCTATACAGTTTCAACCATAGATATTAGGAGACTTTGTATCTAAAGACTATAGAATGCTCTCATTCATGGAGTTAAGTAACTAACGTGATATTTTAAGATGCATAATGAATAGGGATGCATTGATATAGATTTTTTAGGCTGATACCGATTGCCAATTATTAACCAACCACATCAGCTGATACCGATCCGATTGCCAATATGCAGTCCAGCAGCTTGGAGAGCAGCATCCAGCTTGTAAGTCTGTTGGGGGGGAAGGGGCATGGGTGGGGCGAGCAGATTGAAGGCCCCTGTTGCGAGGGAGGGAGTGGGGCTGGTATAGGAGCAGGGGCTGCACAGCTGGGGTGGGTAGGGTGCAGGACAGAGCTGTGGCTCGTCGGGGGGCTGTGGGGGGGCATAAGGTGGCTCCCACCCCTGCGCATGCCCCTGAGGAGGCATGGGGGGCATGTGCCCCTTGGATCTGTGCATGGGGTGAGAGTGGGCTGCCTGCTGTGTGCTCAGGGCTGGGGGCTGTGCCAGGATCTTCCCAGTGCATGGCTGGGTCCAGGCGGGGTAGATGGAAGCTGTACTAGAAGGGGGAGCTATAGGGTGAGCTACAACCACTCCAAATTCCCCATAGTGCCACCTCCCAGCCCTGCCACCCACCCCACCCCTGCCTGCCCCAGGGCACACAGCGGCAGTCTGCCCCCACCCCACACACAGATCCAGGGGGAACGTGCCCCTCATGCCTCCCCGGGGGTGTGCACAGCAGTAGGAGCCGCCCCCCCCCAATGAGCCACAGCTCCATCCTGCACCCCACCTCACCTTGGCTGTGCAGCACCTGCCCCTGCCCCAGCCCCACTCCCTCCCTCCCTCACCCCGGGGGCCTTGATCTGCACCCCTCCAGTCTCTTCCCTCCCACATGCCCCTTCCCCCCACACAGACTTACCAGCCAGACGCTGCTCTCCAAGCTGCCGGGCTGCACTCCTGGTTGTTTGCATGGTGCAGCTGTGCGCATACACACAACATGTATTGCCAACATTATCAACCACATCAGCCAAAAAAAGCCAATTGCCAATAATGTCTATTTTCCTTTTATCAGTGCTGCTATGACAAGGACCAATGTATCAGTGCACCTCTAATAATGAAACAAATTACCCACATGATCTTTAAAAAAAAAAAAAAATCTTTTCTGAGACTTACTGAAACCTATAGTTTTGATTAGCACAATTCTAGAAACTATGGCTTAGGAGGTAAATGTAGCACATGCTTAATTATGGTTAAATAATATTTACATAACACCACAAGGACCTATAGCAGTACCTCCCAAACTTTTCATCAGCATAACCCTTTTTATGGCACCAGTTCCTCAGCATGACCCCATTTCTCCACAGCCCCCACAAACCATCCGCTGATGTTGCAACCTCATTTGGGGTTGTGGCCCACAGTTTGGGAACCGCTGACCAATAGAGAAGAATGACCTAAGTAATTCTAGGCCATTTAGCCTGACAACAAACTCAGGCAACATAGTGGAAATACTGATTGGTGATTTAATTAATAAAAAAATTAAAGCATAAGAATATCATCCATTCCAGGAGACATGATTTTATAGAAAATGGGGCTTAAGTCAAACAAACTTGATTTTGTTCTTTGAAAAGATATGGTGGAAGTAACTGTGGAAGTGCAATTCTTTTCCCCCCAAAGAGCTTGACTTAGTACCACATGACATTCCAATTAAAAAAATATCACCATCTAGTTCACCAAGTCTCACGCTAAGTGGATAAAGATCTAACAGATCTCCAAAAGTAAATGTAAGAAGGAGTTGCTTCTAGTGAAGCTGTGCAGGGATCAGTACTAGGCCCAATGGCATTTATAACTTTTTCTTCATGATCTAGAAGTAAATATATAACAATCACCGCTAACAACGTCTGTAAGGACACAAACACTGATAGAATAGCAAATAATAATGAGAGTGGAGCAAATTACCTGCATTAACTGTCTAGTGAAGCCCATTCAATCAAAACATATATTAGCATAACTAAATGTGAAGTTTCACCCCCTATAGACAAAGAATACAGGCCATATCTCCAGAATGGGAGATTATATAATATAAAATAGTGACTCTGGAAAAAATTTAGGGGTCACAACAGTTGATATGAATTGCTAGGCAATGTCATAGCAAAAAGGGGTAACAGGTTTTCTGGATACAGAAATAGGGTAGTGAAAGTATAGAGGAGATTTTACTTCTGTACATGGCATTGGTGAAAACTGAACTACTATATGCAGTTCTGCTATCCACATTTTAAAAGATAATTTTGAAGAGTTGGACAATGTTCAGAAGAAAGCCACAAAAATGTTTTGAGAGGTGAAGGAAATCTATTGAAGTCACAGATTTAAAAAGCTCAGTCTGACTTGAAGATAACCACAATGACTTGTTTACAACATGGAAGTATGGTCTATGGGAGAAAATACTGGATACTAAAGGGACTCTTTTATCCAGTAGAGAAATGCATGTTAAAAACTATTTACTGAAAGCCAAGGCCAGAAAAATCTAAATTAGAATTAAGATACATTTTTAACAGTGAGTCCTTAAAATCACTGGAATAAACCAGCAAAGCAAATGTTACATTCTACATATTCTGATATCTTCAAAGCCAGATTGGGTGCCTTTCTGAAAAGCATGCAATAGTCAAACAAGTTACTGAGGTCAGTATAGGACTGGAGATATACTGGGTCACCATACCTTCTAACTTCATAAACTATGACTTTAAGGCTCAATATGCTTGTGCAGAATTTTAAACTAACTGTTATTCCTTTCTTGGGAGACTGGAAGTATTATCCCTACTGCAGACAGAAGGAAACTGATTGAATTATTGAACTGATTGAATTAAATTAAAGAATTGTAGAGAATTTTAGTTTGACATGGCACCCTCTCAATAACTTATCTTGAAATTATAAATGAAATTAATTTAACTGGATATTTTGGAAATAATTTTCTGCCTCCTGTATATGTTTATAACAGTCTACTTAGAGAAAGAGAAACCAATTGCTTACTTAAAGGAAACTGTGAAAATACATTAAAATACTGATGTAGTCTAAAGAACAAAGTAAATATACTATAAAACAAATAAATGTATTAACATTACTGTAACTGAAAGGCTGATGTGACCTGTCTATTTAGTACATTTCCACACAAGCGTTATCTCCAGTTTGGTAGCATCTCCAGGGGCCACAGTTTCTAATGGAGTTCCAATATGAGGGCCTACCTTGAAACATCTAGGCCACAGGTACATGATAAACTCATGTATTACTGCTAGAAGAGCTCCAGTAAGCCTGTCCAGACAGTTTTCGGTGAACACCCAGTACTGCCCTAAAAGTGAGCACAGTATATTCTTGTGGGTGCCGTGTGTGTGAATTAGTTTTCTAGGCTTCCTCTGACACACTTGAGCACAGTCCTCTTTGACGGTGTAATACGTCTTAAATCAGTGCTGTCCAGCTAGAGCCCTGGGGGCCATCTTTGGCTTGTGATGTGTTAAAATGTGGCCTTCAGGGCTTGTGGCATGGCTCCAGAGGGTGAACGCCATTATTCTTGCCCCCCACGACCCTTGCCTACCACTGAATTCAGAATCCTTGGTCATTGCTGGTGATTAAGATCAGTAACAGAGGAAAAGGGGGTGGAAGAGGCATGAGTGGCAGTGATGTTCAGCCCCCAAGTTTGGAGCTGTGCCAACAAATCATCACCCCCCCATTGACAGAGGTGGGTTGTCTGGTCCCTAAGAAGCTGTGGTCCAGATCTGGACCACAGGGCCAAATAAATTGAATAGCCTTGCCCTAGATGACCTGTCTGAAGTCTTAGTTTATGGCGCAGCCAAGACTCAAAAGTTCAGAGTTGCTATACTACAATCCTATGAATGCCACTACACTAAACTGCCTCACTGGTAAATTATCCTTAAGATGCACCTTTTCTGCTCAAACATTATGATCTTGACTACTTCAGACAAATTCCAAGTCATCACATAACTATAAGCCATTAATCTTGCTGTCATGGAACTATAGCAAGAAGTACAATGGGAATATAAATCCTGCAAAATGATTAACCAAATACAGCAGTACATTGACTGTCTTAATGTTTTCATATTATGCCAAAATAGCGAGTCATCTAATATAAATATTTAGGCTTATTTTAACTCCACTTACCAAGGTTAAGTATTTCCTCTACTTTAGAGGGAGTTATATAAAACCTGTTCGATATCAACCAATTTCCATTACTCAGCATCACAGAAGTTGAAGGAAGCTTGAGCTGATACCCCACCATACAATTTCTTCACGCTTAAGTAACCCTAACTACAGATACTAAAATGGGTCAGAAGAGGGTGAGGACTACGAAAATGATGAAATCCTATTCAGTAATTTCTCAACCGCTCCTTTTGCAACACTGCAAGACTGTCAACCGACAGTCTGACTTCAGACTGAAGTATTAAAACTATTAATAAGCTAAGAACTGCATGTACTTGCTATTTCACCCTTCTGACATGCTACCATATTTACTTAAGTATATGGCATAGATTCATAGATGCTAGGGTTGGAAGGGACCTCAATAGATCATCGAGTCCGACCCCCTGCATAGGCAGGAAAG
>NW_005842562.1:345048-355798 GCF_000455745.1 Alligator sinensis | reverse complement strand
GTCCAGGCATTTTGTAACCTGGTCATAAAAAGAGACTAGATTAGTCAGGCATGATCTACCTGCTATGAACTCATGCTGGTTTCCCCTCAGCATAATTTTTCCTGCCGGGCTCTCGCAAATGTGAGCCTTGATAATTTTTTCAAAGACTTTGCCTAGGATGGAGGTGAGACTGACTGGCCTATAGTTGCCTGGGTCCTCCTTCCTCCCCTTCTTGAAAATGGGGACCACATTGGCATCTCTGATTAGAAGACAGCCCCCCAATAATTAGATTGTATATATGAGAAATTTATAAATTTGTTATACTTTTCCGGGCATAGAATCTAATTATTGGAGGTCTGCCTCGAATTTGTCCCCCACCTACTGCTACAGCAGGGAAAAATCTAGGGAGTCAGGTAGCCCCTTGCCCTCTGCCTTCCCCCAGCTTCTTTCCTTCCTTCTTACTGTCAAACCCTGCTCTTCCTGAGCACATGGATGTGAAGAGCAAATTTGAAAACAATAACCCTGAAATTGAACATCGCTGCAGTAACTTGCATATAGCACCCACACACTTAGCTCAGCCAGAATTGAAGCATTTTGTTTCTTGAAACTGATGCAAGTTTTAGCATAGGTACTCTGTAAACACTTTTAAACAGCACTTTGGCACCTACTTATAAATAGCACTAACTAGGCGTGTCTAATTGTAAAATTAGTGGGATACAATAAACTCCAGCACAGTTTGCACTGGAGTTTATTGCTTCTGAGCACAGCATTAATGCATGCACCCAGGACTGCAGCACATAAAGCTGGGAGGCATATAGGATTGGCTGGCAGGGGGCCCGGAGGGTCTCCCTGGTTCAGTGTTCTGTGTAGGGGCTGGCTGGGGCACAAGGGTACTAAAATGCAGGGCTAGCCAGCAGGCAGCCCCACACTGTAGTACCCTTGTGCCTCATCTAGCCCTGGTCACTGTCTACACATGCTTCACAGCAGAATAAGCAACTCTGCTGCGACAGTACTTATGTCAGGCAGTACTAACCTATGGCCGAGTTAATTAGTTTACTCCAGCCCAATAGCTCTGCATGTGTAGATGGTGATGCTTTACTATGGAGCTAATTAGGCAACGCTGCAATAAGTGTCTCAAGTAGATGCCCCCCTGATATTCATCCAAAGCCAAAAGATTCATGATTTGCCATTTACTTTGTTGAGCTGGGCCCCACCAGTCAACAGTGTTACAAGTCATGGTGATCCCACAACTCAACATGACTCAGTATGTATATGTACTCCTGGTACCTCCACAAAGGCCCCATGTGCTAATTAGTCTCCCATATAACTAGAACTGGGTGTTTCTGTCATGAGTCCGGAGATCCTCCAAAAATGTATATGCAAATGAGGTGCAGGGCAAACTGGCCTGGTTCCACCTCATGGAGGGTGGGGCCACAATAATTTTATGCAACAGGCAAGGGGGGGGGGCAACAGAGGGATTCTGGGTGAACTGTTCAGGACCCCGTTTGGTGGTTTGCCAGACATTTAAGGCTGGTGAAAAAAACAGGAATCATTAGAAATCGGAAAGAATGGCACAGCTCACCTGTTGGAATGAAGAAGTTGAAATGTATGCAATGTAGTGGCTCACCATGACTTAAGAGTTGGTGCTAAGGGGCCTTGCACTTAATGGGCACTACCATACACCCGATTCAGATGGGCTGCACTAACTTATCCTTGTGGCAGGTTCCCATCACTCTGCCAGGTAAATACCATGAGGTAGTTTCCAGCCCAGGTGGTTTTACCTGGCAGAAGAAATACCATTTTTCTCTGCCTCAAATGACTTGGTGTAGTTAGAGGGTAAAGCCCTGTCCCTTGCACTGCAGGCAAGTTGATCCCTGTGAGAGTCTACAAATACCTTCAAATGTAAGGATTTCAGCTACAGAATTTATGGTGATGAGGGATTGCTGTCAGGCTTTCCCTCTAGCTTGGTCCTTCAGCCTTTTGGCTAGAGGCAAGCAAAACTAGGGGACATCTGAACTCCAAAGCTTCTAGGCTTGGGACTTGTACATAGGATGCCTGCCATGGATTTGGGAATATGTGAAGCCCCAAGCTGATGAGTCTGGGATGTAGGATACTTGCTGGTGGTAATGCCACACAGACTTGAATGATTGAGCTCTCCTCAGTCAACAGAATTTGCAAATGATTTGGCTAATTTAGCTCAAGACACAACATTTCAAAATGTGACAAGTTCCCATCAGTATGTTTGCCCAATATGGGCCATGTGTTCTATAGTTATGCTCAGTGTTAGCTGCATTTAAACAGACTTCATAATTGGTTTCCACTGCTGAGCACATGCTGGTTTTGGCAGCAGTTTAATTACAGACAGTGTATTTAATGAGGTTTCCTTGTATGTGAATAAGACAAGGCAAAAATTCAAGTATTCAAGTAAATATGTTTGTTGTTGAAGTCAAGTTGCTCCACAAGGTACATTCAATTAAAAGACATGCACCCGACTTCTATTTAAACAGAAAAAAAATTACGCCAGTTTGCTTATCCTATGGATCTATATCTTATTTTGTCACCTGATTTGCATTTCGTACCTGAAAATGGAAGGAAAAAATGAGAACAAAAGTTGTTCAAAGCTCTCCAGTATGGGATTGCAAGTAGTTTATGCCAAAGCTGTTTACTTACATAAAATTAAGCCATTATTTGACACTAAGAAACTGATTGTTCTACTCCACACCATTGCTTTTATCTATCTTAATTTGAGCTAAACTGATTGAAGATCAGTTTAGAAAAAAGAAAAAAAAAGAAGATGCTGGTCAATTAAGAAATTAATCTGTAAAAGATGACAGGTGCTCTATATCAGACCACTAACTGAGCTGTGCTAGCTTTCAGATTTTATAAGAGTTACAAGTTGGAGGCTATGTTAGATATTGAAATTTTGCAGGTTTACCAATGCTTCCCCACCATCACTTGTCAAATAGCAAAAAAATTGTGAACATATTCCTGAGATCTGAGGTGAAGCCTTTGATCCTAATTTAAGACTAGGTTAATTAAGATGCAATCCAGACAAAGCTATATACTTGAAGACCTCTCAGAAGACTCAGCACAAGCTGAACATGGCTCCTTCTCCGATACGTCACAATTAGTTTCATTCCTGTTATCTCTTCCTTTTCACTCTGAGAACCACATCCATACACGAGGCGGCAGAAATTTTATAGTAAAGTTAAGATTTCCTTTAGACCAACAGAAATAAAGTTTCCAAGGTACACCACAAAGCCTATCAATTTACTCTGGCTTTTATCAGACTTTGTAGTCCTTAAAAGCTGTTGAGTTTCTTTTGCCAAGTTCACTGTAGTACATGTAGCAAGTTTTGTTATTGTATTAATATGAATCTAGGGGATGCAAAAAGCTTATTTTTTAAATAAGTTACCTACTTGCAGCTTTTCCTAATTTCTCAAAAAAGCAGGGTTGCAATCCTTATAAATGGACTACAGCTTACCACTGCATCCAGGAATTCAATGCACCTCTTCAAATCTGGCTTAGTGTCACAGAACTGCCTGAAGAGAAGTTTCCCTATTGGCTGCTTGTCACAGAGCTGGTTATAGTCCTTTTCTAGGGGAAGAGAAGAGATTAAACAAAAGCCATCATAAACAAGTTATAATGTGTCTTTGCCTATTCATCTGAGATTCAACAGAAAAAGAAAAATGCAAAGCTTTTAGGTATTATAAGCCCCGCTGAAAATTGGAGGCCCAAGATTTGATGAAATTGCCACTAAAAATTCAAATGAGTTGGACCAAACTACCACCTCTGCCTCTACTAGCTCACCATACTTAGAAATAAACCCCAAAAGGCCTTTTAGATCAAACTGACCTTTTCATGCCAACATGAAATATTTTTAAAAAGGTCCTGTATGTAACACTACAGAGTGGTGCTCCCAATGAAAACAAAATGCTATAAAAACCTTATTCACATAAGTCTATTGACAGAAACAGGACGGCTTGGATGATCCACAGTTGAGAGATCAGGTTCACTATTCAAATCTACCATAACCCTATAACCAAACTCCTAGAAATAGTATTTCCAGATCAAACTAGTGTTCCAAATAGTCCTGTACCTGACAGAGGTTACTACTGATGTAAATTGAGCTTTGTAAACTATTATGCAGTAAGATGTGCAAAGAAGAGATTTTCTCCTAAACTCTCACAGTTACCAATCAGTTAATTTCCTGAAACATATCAATTTAAAGTCAGCCAAACATAAAATGAGCACCTCTACCCTTTCTTCAGACTGTATGCATCTTGAGGAAGAATTTGTACTTCTTGTTTTAAATACAGCTTGTCCAAAGAGACTCTTTGCCTGCCAATGCACATTTTGGCATTTGTTGTTGTTTGTTTGCTTTTGGGTGAAATGAGGCAAGAGGGAACAACTTGGATAGGCCGAAAAAGAAACAAAATGGAACGAGAATGTAAAATTAGGTAGTAAGCAATATATGTAAGTGTTGGTAAAAAAAAAAAAAAAAGACAGCCTGTTCCTGTTAGCCTTACAGATGCGAACTCTGATTAAAAAGCTTCATGCTGATGATTATTTCAATATCTATGTCCAAACTATGAATTAATATGATACACTTTAGTGTTAGTTCAGTGCTTATGCAGAAGTTTTCCATTTCAGAAGGCTTCTGGTTAAAGAGGTTTACATTTTGTTTTCAGTTTTTCAGAACTAATTTGAAAATATGCTTTATAACCATAGACCAAACACACACACACACAATTTTATGGGGCAGTTATACCTTGTTTTGTTTCAAAAAGCATGTTGTCAGATTCACTGCAGTATGCCCAGAACTAACCAGATTTCTTTGAACAAAAGGGCACTATCACTTTGATGCAAGTAACTCATTAGCATCTGCAATTTTAATGTATTCTGGTAAATACCCTCTCTTGTCCTATAGAAATTGGAGCATAATTACTTCTTTAATTCAGTTAGTACTTTTCTTCCAAGAGTAGCTTCCTTGGGCATAATGAAAGGTGGCTGTGATGTATACACTCTCCTCAGAAATTCTCAATTAAATTAAATGCCATGGTCTGATTACTAACCAGCTAAACACCTATTCAGAAGCAAGATAAAACACCTTCACCAAACAAAAGCCCCTGAGAAACCAGACTTCAGAATTGTATACAATACTTACCAACTGAACGTCTGAGGCCTTCACAGTAACTGATGGGTGGCAACTTCAGCATCTCCCTCCACTTTTTACTGCGCCCATTCCGTTTGCCTAAAAGAAAAGCTCCATAAATAAGCGCAGTCTACAAATCTGCCTCAGGCTAAAGTATGATCTACCCTCTATATAGCAGGATATTGTATTATTGATTACACATAGAGCTGCCAGATATGTTGCAAGTAGATCAGGCTACTTTTTCCGGCATAAAAGAGTTTTTCAAAGTGTCTACCCAAATATGCATGCTAAAAGAAAAAGGCACAGCTATAAATAATTTGCAAATATCCACGTATATTTAGATAGAAATATTTTAAAATATCAAGCAAAGTTTAGGACAGGCTGAAAGGTAAGAGCAAGTTTCCTTCCTTTACTAGAAACACAATCTTAATATTTATTAACAAGAATATCTCCTCCTCCTATTGATTAAGAATCTTTAAAAAGTACATCCCTCACATTTGTACTATAATGCCATGAGCATTTCAATTAAGGTGACATTTTCAACAATCCTGAAACAACAACTGCCTTTTGTTACCTAGAAAATGATTATGAACAAGATAAAAGTGACAGAAAGAAGAAAGTTAATATAAAACTGAAATCATTAAACCATGACCATTAAAGCTGACGAATCAGACAACACACAAATACAAGCTGTACAAAAATAGTGTTTTCTGATCCCTTTTTCCTTAAGAGAAGTAGTAGTAATAGTAACACTATGGGCAGAACCTGAGAGATCTAGAGCATCATACAAGACCATAATGGCTATTTATACAGCCTACTCTATAACATATACAGCATGAACCCCATACCTTTTGAATGATGCTTAAAACTATGACGGCATATCCATACTAGTTTTTCACTTTAATAATTTTAAAACTATGGGCTCACTACAGACCATCTCTTATGAAAAATAGATCTGTCACATGAAGATTACTTTTATCGCGTAACATATTAAAAAAATTGAAATAAGGTTATCATCACAGAAGACGTACATATATTTAATGGTGAGGCAAAGCACTAGATAAAGGAACATTTTACAAGAAAAGATTGTTATGAAACATCAAGAATGTTAAACACATTAAGAATGATTTGGCAGAAAGGTTTTTGAACTGTATGCAATATTTCATTTCTTTTTCTTAAAAGACATTTAATTTTACAAGCAGAACCGAACTAATTTTGCCTCCACGTGACAAAAGAACAGATAAATAACATTTTAAGCTGCATTCTCTGAAGAATGAAGCTAGCCCAGAACCTGGTAACCACACTGGGAGGGGAGAGGAAGGGAGTTACCCTTAGTAAATCATACTGAAACCAAGAAATAAGCATTACACAATGAAGAATGCAAAATGTATGCACCTTTCACAACAGATGTAATGATATTATTATCCCTTAGCGAGCCTGAGTTTCCCCATGATGAAGAACATTCATCATTCAGATATCTAGGTTCATAAAGATTTACAATGCAGAGTCAGTGTAAGAGCATTAAGCTAAAACATTTTCATTTTTAAGTGTGTATCAAGTGCATCTTAATCCATATAAAATGAATCAACATCATACCAGCTACATATTTGCTCTAAAGAGGTTCTCATCTCTACTATGTTGTTGCAGGCAACACGTTCACATTTCAGCAACACCTAGAAAGGAGCTGAAAAATGAAAATATAAAACCTTACAATCTAGAAATGCAGATAGATCTGTGAATTGATACCAACTGTCTGACCTTTCCTGTTGCAACTCAAGTAAACAGAATTCAGAGGTATTTACTATCTCAGGAATGGGCATAATATGTGTTTTTTCCAGTCCCAAGATGGCAAACCCCCTTCCCAAAAGGAGTACTTCTGGGGGCAAGGGCAGGGATTTCTGGTGGCAAAGGTCAGGGGATAGTGGGGGCAGGGCACCTGTTAAGGGGCAGCGGCAGAGCTACCCTTGCAGCCCTCAACAGCTCGCCGAAACTCGTTAAGCGGCCCTCCAGCTGAAATAATTGCCCACCCCTGCTCTATCCAATGTTTTACTTAACTGTGGAATATACAGTTACAGGATATATAAGATCCATCACAGTTTTGTGGTCATTTTCTTAATCCCTATTCAGCTTCAGATTCAAATGCTGTAGTACTACTACAACTACTACTACTATCTCTGCAACTAACCTACCCACTTTAGTTTAGCATGATATTTTCATAGTCCAGGAAAAGAGGCTTAACATTGTTTTGGTTCGAACTTTTAAACAGAGGCATTTCCAGAAACTGAGCTTACATTGAATCAGCTTTGAAGTTAGAAATGACAAACAGAGCAAAGTTACATACCAATGTATTTCACATAGGGAAAGGATTCAGTGGGGACAGTTAAAGGAAGTTCTCCATCTAATACTTACAACACTCAAACTCTTCTCTAATAGAGAAACAGCAGTGCAGCTGAGTCATGTTAAGCTACGGGGACGTATGACAATTAATTGTTCAGCTCTTTTGACAGAAATAAAAATATTATTTGTGCAATAAGTCAATTAAAAGGTTTGATGGCAACATTACTCATCTAAATGAGGAAGAGATGAAGCATGTTTTGTCACTGCCACACTGATGGAGAATAAATTCTGATCTATGACATCTGACTGAATCGGGTATTAAGGTACACAGGAATAAGTACCAATAAGGTTGATGCCCTCTGACCCTCAAATATGTAAGGCTTCAATATAGACACATATTCAAGAGTTATTTCTTTGCCTTAAATATTGAGAGATGTTTAGAAAGATGATAAAAGAGACTGTCCTTTTTTCCTCCATTTATAACCGAGAAATTTTAAGATCATAACCCGGTCACTATCACCCTTTTATGAAAGTGAGAGATGAGGCCTTGTTAATGATATACTACAATCAATAGCTTATTAAATCTACCAAACCCAACATGGTTCTCTCTCTTCCCCATCTTCCCTCATTTTTGTGCTCCATTTATCTATAGTGCACACAGGATATACCAATATTGAAAAGACAACAGAAAAAGTCAAACATATTGTTTGTGGCAAAAATTGTGGCAGGTAGCATTTTAGTTCTTAACTAATGATTCCTTCTGCTCAAAGTCTACCATTTCTGTAACAATGTAATATTATTCATAATTCAACCTCTAACAGTTATGATCTGTGACCACATCTCAACACTGATCCAGAGCACTACAGGCTGCTTTGGATAAATTTGTAAAGGCCAGTGCTGTGCTCTGCTAGGCAGAAATGATTCAATGGTCAGGTTGTGCACTTTCTGCTTTATGGCTCAACACAATGCTTCTGATGAACCACCAGTTAGTCGCTTTCAGATGTATTTGCTGGCTAGAAAGTTTTCCAATAGCAAATAATCCATCTCCATATGAAAGGGAAAAACCTGTTGTGATAATGCCACTACGGTTATGAGTTTTTTTATTAACATTTTCAAGCACTTACAAAAACTCCTTTAGGTAAAATTTCTCATGTTTAGCCCTTTACCTTGCATAGAGTTTTTCTTCTAAGAAATTTTAGTGACATTCTAGTAGAACATTTTTGAGCTACCAGAGCATACTACATAATAAGTGTTTCCAGATGCTTTTTATTTTTTCTTTTGTTAAAGTCATCTAACTTTAAAAAATTATTGAAAAAAAACAAAACACAAACCAAACACCATGCCTTATACGACTCCTCAGTGAATGCAAAGTTGTTTGCAACGAAGAATCCCTACCCTTGTGACAAAAAGAAATATGGTTTCAAAAGGAGGCCGATGGTATATAACAAAGCCGCACTCTATTACCTACCAAGTCAGCCTTTGGATACTTACATCTATACTGATGTGACTCTAGTTCAGTAACACTGTACATCCTGACCACAGTCTTTCTGGGGTTAGGCAGAGGGAGAGAAATTGGACTCTGTCCTATGTGATTAAAATCTGTTAATAAAGTAACAACAAAATGCTCCTCAACAGACATATTTGGTCCTTTCAATGCAATTCAGTGAATAACAGCCTACACAGGCTCTGTTACCAGCTTGCTGCATGATTTTCAAAAAGACCCGAACCTCTGCGTGCCTTCTCCCACCCCCAACCTCACAATGTGAACTGGAGAGACTAGTTCCTATCCTTGTTTGTAAAGGTCTGCAGGTTAAGGGCATTCAGGCAGTGCTGCAGGTTCACCTCCATATGCATGCGCACACAACTGGTGCTAAAAAACCAGAAAGATAAGATGAGAAAGCCAAATCAGCCCCACCCAAAGAGCTCTGAAAGCAAACAGCTGCATCAAAGAAAGAAAACTGTATGCACTACCAGCCTTTATCTGAACATGTGATCAAAGGAGCTGTTTATCAGTTAAGCAACAGGAGGTATGAAAGGAGAACATGCACACGCAGAAGTGTTGTTTCTGTCCATCACCACAACATACATTATACCAGTATAATCCACCTGTATACAGTAATATAAAAGACCATGCGTGCACAACATGTGCAAACAGACCTCAGAAGGAAAGACAGAATTCAACACAGATTCATGGAAATGCAAAGCTTTTGAAAAGCAACAGCCAAGATGGGTAGGGAGGGATCTACATAATTCGTGGCAAGAGAAAGCAAATTTGCCATCATTTTCTGGCAGCCCCACCCTCCATGTTGATTAGCAGAGAGGATCCAGGGAGGGGATGGCCAACATCTTGACTGCTGGCTGCCCTTCGTTTCCCCAGATCTTCCCATGGGGCGTGGGCCCCTGGATATGTAGCAGGATGAAAGCAGGCTGCTGCTGCCAGCTGGGGTTAGCAGCAGCTCTGAGCTATTTCCCCAGCCAGCAGCAGCAGCCTGCTGAAACCCAGGGCGCAGATCTGGGGGCCCATACCCCTTGGGAACAGCTGGGGGGAATGACCAGAGAGCTAGAGGAAGCAATCAGAGAGCTAGGGAAATGAACTGGGAGCTCTGGCTGACTGCTGGAGCAGCTCCAGCTCCTTGACAGCACACAGTGCCCTGCCAAGCCGTGCTGCACTTGCACTATGGGGCAGCTGCCGCATGGGTGCCAAGCAGGGAGGGGGTGGGCAACATCCACTGCCCCGCACTGCGCAGTGGGGCTCTGCCACAAGCTACTAGAGGCCCCAATTGCCGTTGCTACACCTACCTCTTTGAAACTTAGCAGGCTTCATGCCCTCAGAAGGGGCTACCATCCCTGTAATTTTCATCTGAATCAGGCAAGAAATGACAATGTTATAGGCATTTTACTGATTTGCCCTTATAGCTTATGGCTGAAACACCCAAACAGCGCTGAAACTCCAGAACAAGTTCGACCGAATCCAAATGGGACAGTGATCCAAAACACTGAAACAAATCACTGTCCCTCCAAAATGCCAAATCTGAAACCGAAACAAAACATAGCCGTTTTGCACTGCTCTAGGAGCCAGCATTTTATTTGTATTAAGTTTTTTTTTTTAATTGATTTCCTGAGAAAATTGCAGCCAATGCCGTTTTTCATGGTGAGCGCACAAATCGCTGTTTTTCGTCGTTTCCATAAAATCACAAATTGTGATTTAAGTAGGTTCCTAAAGGACACAAGGACATGTTCAACTTTTTATATTTTTTACTGGAGAATCAAAAGTATCCT
>NW_005842562.1:343675-345036 GCF_000455745.1 Alligator sinensis | reverse complement strand
GCTGAAGTAGGATGATCTGTTGCCAAGACATCTGTAATATTGCCTAGTCACAATGGATCATTGAAACGTTCACACATCTAAATGCCATCCAGAACCCCAAACTGAATGCCTAAATTTGCTAGAGGGTAGATGGGGAGAAACAGGCATCTCAGAATAACCTTTACAGAAGTACCAAGCTGAGTGGGGAATTGTTAAGAGTAGACAGCAGGACAGTAATTCTCAACCAGGATGCTGCAGCAAAGACCTACACATGATTAGGGACCTACCCAAAATGAGGAGGCAGGTAGCCCATTTCATAGGCAGATGGTGGGGCCAGCTACCATTTTCATGGGCTTATCATGACAGCCCCCCCATGCCCCTTGCTGCTGATTCACTGAGAGAGCTGTCTGTCATACAGCCCCACCCCTTGCCACTCACTGGACAAGAGGGGCAGGGGGTTATGACAGGCATCCCTCTCAGCCAATCAGAGGCAAGGGGCAGGGGCGGCAGCCATCGTGGCTGTTCCCCCTCATGCTGGCACCCCCACCCCCATTCCCCCTGGCAGGATGCATAACTGGGCTGCAGCAGCCATGAGGACTGTTGGCTCCCACTGGGGAGCCAGCATTTTATTTTTGGTAATTTTTATTTTTGCAGATATTGCCTGATTTCATGGACAATGTCTGATTTTGCAATCTCCATGAAATCTGCAAAAATCACAAATTAAGTAGCTCTCTACATATGATCCACAAGATAAACCAGGACATTTCATATAGGAAACCAAAAGTATTCTGACCTGTGGTGGTCTCTGAAGTCTTGACAACAGAAGAATGGCTCTGTTACCATCAACATGGGATCATCAAAGGCAGGTCCTGCCTGCCCAACCTGATGGCCTTTTATGACCAAGTAACTAAATCCCTGGATGATGGTGTCACCATGGACGTAGTCTTTCTGGACTTTAAGAAGGCCTTTGACACTGTCTCTCACCCCATTCTCATTAATGAATTGAGCAACTGTGGCATTGATGCCTACACAGTTGGATGGGTAAAAAATTGGCCCCGCACCCAGAGAGTGGTGGTGGACAGGTTGTACTTGACCTGGCGGGATGTGAATAGTGGGGTCCCCCAGGGCTTGGTCCTGGGGCCCACACTGTTCAACAGCTTCATCAGCTACTTGGACAAGGGAGTGGAAAACACGTTGTCCAAGTTCGCTGATGACACCAAGATGTGGGGTAGGCACGCTCAAAGGGAGAGAGAGGCTGCAATTAGATTTAGACAGACTACAGAAGTGGGCAGATGGTAATAGGATGGGCTTTAATGTGGATAAGTGCAGGGTGCTGCACCTGGGGAGAAGGAATCCACAGCATACATACAAGCTGGGGAGCT
>NW_005842562.1:342656-343564 GCF_000455745.1 Alligator sinensis | reverse complement strand
GGAGAGGCTGAGGGACCTGAACCTGTTCAGCCTCAGTAAGCTGAGGCTGAGCGAGGGACTTGGTGGCTGCCTACAAATTTATTAGGGGAGATCAGCAGCAAATAGGAAGGGCCCTATTCCCCCCAGCAGCACCTGGGGTGACGAGGAACAATGGCCAGAAGCTGCTGGAGAATAGGTTCAGGTTAGAGATTAGGAGGCACTATTTCACTGTTAGGGTGGCTAGGATCTGGAACCAACTTCCCAGGGAAGTGGTCCTCGCTCCTACCTTGGGTAAATTAAAAAAGAAGTTGGACGAACACCTGTCTGGAGTCGTGTGATCCCAGCGTGTGCTCCTGCCAGTGGTGGGGGGTCAAACTAGATGATCTGTTCAGGTCCCTTCTGACCCCAAACTACTAGGAAACTATGAAACCATAGTTTTTCATGTAGAGCCCGCCCATGAATAAAACATAGACCCTGTTTTTGAAAAAGTAGTATGAAGAAAAAAAAAATCTCACCATGGGCATAAGTATCTGAGCAGCAGCAGCTAGGAAGCCAAGCCTGCTCCTGAGCTTGCTCTCAGCCCTGAACACCAGATGTAACCCATGGACTGACCCTGTATGCTGTATACTAGGGCCAATTTGGTCCAACTGGCATGGTGCTCAGGGCCAACTCTGCACACTGAGTATGGCCACAAACCAACCTGGCACACTGGCCTGAGCCAGCACATGGGGCCATATCATCCAGCTGGTGAGATTCCCACAGGTCAGGAAATCTGGCAGCAGAGAAATGGTGGCAGTATTAATTGCTGCAGCTCTGGAAGCCACAGTAATTAACACTGCCACCCCTTCCCCACCACCAAATTTCTGAATCTGCAGGGAGCCGTTTTTCTTGCATATAATGCTTAAACCTGATTTTCAACAGCTGGCTTA
>NW_005842562.1:333567-342639 GCF_000455745.1 Alligator sinensis | reverse complement strand
GGGAGGAGGTTATATGCAAGAAAATACAGTATTTTTCCATAGTAAAAAAAATGAGTGAAATGAAGAGCTGACATTTTCTGAGGGGTGCCTTGAATTCGAACAGGTTAAGAATCACTGCAGTAGGAGACGCTAAAAAGAAGCCTGCTTTAATTTCTGTCCCTCTCTGTGGCTTAAACCAGGGGCGGGCAATTATTTTGGGCAGAGGGCCGCTTAATGAGTTTTGGCAAGCCATCGACAGCCGCATGATAGGCAGCTAGGGGCAGATAAATATTAATTTTCTAAATTTTTTAGGGGCCCTACGGGCCGGATACAACGGCCTGGCGGGCGGCATTTTGCCCACCCCTGGTTTAAACACCCACCTCTGGGCTTCAAAGGTGCCTACCCGTGATGCGAGTTTCAAAGGCCTGACCTGTCTCCTGGAGTTCTGCATAAGGGCTGCTTACAGACGTAACCCCTCCCCCAAAAAACAGCATTTTACCTTAAACTTAGCACCCCCCCACACCAAGCCCAGCACATGCCCAGAAGAGGCATTGCATTAGTTGGCCCCAGCTTGCCTAATGCCTGTATAGATCAGGTACTTCAGCAGTGCTTTTTGGGTGCTTTTTTCTAATAGCTAATTGAATCAGCTTTAGATAAAAGTGCTAAAAAGCCCCACTGAAGCATGCAATCTATACAGGCGTCAGAAAGCTGGTTCAAACAAACATGCTGCCTCTTCCAGTAAAGCACCGTTTTTTGTTTTTTTTTCCCCGCAAGTCTATCAGCAGCCTAAATGTCCTTTTCACAAATCTGAGAAGGGGTCACTTACTCCTTTTAAAGCACAGCCAAAGGAGGTGCCTCCTTCTATCCAGTATCCTAGCTGCTGGAGCACTCACCCAGGTTGAGGAAGACCTGGGTGAGATTTCTTGTTTCCATACTTTGTCCAACGATCATTTAATGTAAAATACATAAACCTGCTGGGACAGGGGCCAGAATCTAGGTCTCTCTCTTCCCCCAGTGAAAGCTCTAGGCAGTAAATTAGAGCTATACTCCCTTTCCTACTCATGCTCCCTCTCTAGTCCAAGAAAACCTGAATTCTTTTGTGTGTGACACAACAAAAGTCAGACAAGCTAGTTACTCAGTAAGCATAGCCATATGCACTGATTTCCTGGTATACTGTTTCTGCCCCACCTATCAAATAGTTTGCTGGACAGGGCACTCTCCTGATAGACAGAATACGTAGGTTTGAATCCCCTCTGGAAAAGGAAGGTGCAGCAGCTAGGAATTTCACATCGGGGCAAGCATTCTTCTGATCGTGAGCTATTATCAGGAGGAACCATCTCCGCTCCCTCTCCAGCTAGGTTTAACAATGTGGCAGCAGCTGCTGAGCAAGATGCTTTTTATTGGTGTTTTCAGCATACCTACCGGTGATATCTAATGTGAGCAGCTCATTTCCTATCTCAAGCTCAACCCTGATATGAATCTTCCAGAGACAGGTGGGGCAGCACCTCATATGAAGATTCAGAGCAGGCTTTAGCACAATATAGGTATGAAGCTGCTCGGCCCTGCAAAGACAGAGGCGTGTCTAAATATGCACAGCAACATTTAAATAATTTTACTGGCAAGAGCCTAGACACTGAAGTCTACAGGTTGGGACTTAATTCAATCAAACTTGTGAAAATTTAAGTCCTCCCACGATTTTGGTAGACCCCTATCCATAGGTAACTATGTAGTTGTGGGGGGGAAGAGACTGTACTTTAGGTTTACGTCTACTTATGGACCTGGCCATTAATGTATTTAAAAAAACTGTTTGTGAAAGCATGAGCATATTTCCACAACTAATTTACATGCATTCACTCTAAGCACAGATGTAACCACTTGACAGTAATGCTCCATTACATTAACTGTATATACAACCACTATCATCACATGAACAATTAATACAATTTTTAAGAAATTTAACCTAGTAAACTAGTTTCAAATCTCAACAATCTGATTTTTTTTACATGAAATTCAGTATCATTATCTTAAAATAAAATGCAATTATGGACCACTTTCTATCGTAATGTGCCCAGAATTCCTAACACGTTGAACATGAAAGAGAATGAACTTCACGTTTACATCAACACTCTCAACAATGACTTTCAAATTGCAGGTTGCAGGTTGATAACATTCATAGGCTCCATGCAGATGTGCATTAAAAAAGGTAGGATCCCTTTAAACTGCTTGTGAGCCTTCCAGTGCTGTTCACTATGTTTAATGATTCAGAAACCAACAGAGCAGCAGTATGCATAGATTACTAAATAAATGCCACATGCAAGTTCTAGTTAATAGCTGTTTGGTTCCCCCTGTGCCCACATAGGTTGTTCTTACTGTTTCCATTAGGTGAAGAGCAAAAGACAAGACAACCCTCATGGGCATAATGCCATTCAAGGACAGGAAGCACATGCATTTCCTGCCATAAAGAGCTTATAGAAACGTAAAACACAATGCAGTGAGTGCAAGAAACTAAAGAAAAAGAATGGATATGGGGAGGAGGGACACGGGTAACAGTAATTGCAAGAAACAAAAAAAAAAATATTCTTTTTCCCTCTGCTCCCCTTTTGAAACCTTAAAATCTACACAACTAGTGACACTTAGTAAAAGGTTCTTGCTTTCTTCCCTGCTTTTACATTTACATATACGTGATCAGAAAAATTGAATATTTGTTTATACTACCAAACAGCATAAGTGTGCACAAGTGCTACAGCGTTCCATTTGCACATTACCTTCCAGAAATAGTTAAAAGTTCAGTTCATTTTTCTGTCAGTTATTGGAGCTTAGACCAACTTTCATGGAGATTTTCTTCCTATTCACAAGGACCTGGTCCCCAAAGGACCTTGACTCCTCTGAATCCAGGGGAAACCATATACCTGGGGACACCAGGTCCTGTACTAGGGCTGTTCCTTCCCCCCATCCCCACAGCTCCTCCGAGGCCCAGACACTGATGCAGAGACAGCATCCACTGTCCCAGTCCTGGTGCTGATCCTGATAGCCCCAAAGCAGAACCCATTGCAAGGAATAAGCAATGCATTAGGTGGTTGGGATGGGGACCCAGCTGACAGAGTGAACCCTGCACTCCTTAGGGCAGTGACCAAGCACAGTCCACACCCATGGACAGGAGGAGAGGGTGGCTGTGAGGAGCTGGTGCCCTGCAGCCGGCAGCCCACTGTCCAAGACTGTCACCTGAAGGCACTTAAGGTTCCCCTCCCCCTTCCCTTATGGTGGCAACTGGCTGTTACTCTGTATTCTCCTGGTCCAGAATGCTTGCTTGACCCATCTTAGCACAAACCCCCCACAAGGAAATTCAGGGACAGAGGAGGTTGGGGGGGGACCATATTATGCCTCCACCCTGGCTAAACAAAGCACACAGCCCAGGGAGCCAACTGCTCAACTGTTCACTCACCACTGGCCAGATCACACCCCCTACTCTCCTTCCTCCAAAACCAACCAGAGGTGTCCCATGCCCAGCTTGTGACCTTGGGCAGTTCATACCTCATCAGTCAACTAGTGTTAAAATAAACCCAGCCTAGTCTCAACACCCTGAGTATCCATTAAGGCCCTTCTCTGTTGCCAAGAAGAGCTAACCAATCCTTCCCTAAATTCTGGAACAATACCACCCCCACACACCTGTGCCATTCACCTCAAAATTAACTGTAGCCTCCTTCCCACCCCACCCCTGCACAAACTACAAAAAGGGTCATAACCTCTTCCCCCGCCACACAACCTACTGTTGGTTGGTCCCTGGCTGGACCTTAATTACAAGCCTGGTCCAAGTATCTTTGGTGCTGGCAGACAATTGCCAAACTTTACATCCCCTACTGTAGCCTACAAAATCATCAAAAGGGCTTAATTGGCAGGAAAAAACTAAGCAGCAGTGACAGGAGTTCGGGTTCAGCACCACAGGAACAGGTAGCAGGTAGGAATCCGAAATCCAGGACATGTGAAAACACACAGTGATAGGAACCTCCAGCACTGCATTACATTAAGGACCAGGAACCACTGGCATAGTGTTGCATCAGGGACCAAAAAGGCTGTCCCCTTTCCTCCAAGCTCTTGAGGAGGCAGGAGTCCTATGAGAGAAAGCAAGTGCAGCCAGCCAGTGTTGGAACAAGGGTCCTGGAGAGGTTTGCACAACATACTTGACTGGTCCAGTCCTGGATCCAACTGCAAAGTCCCTGGCTGTGATGCAACTCCAAGGCACACAGCAGAAGCAGTCACTGCATCGAATGCTCAAGACTTTGTGCAGACCCAGACCCTTCCCAGAAAGAGCACCCTCTACCTCCTCAACTATTCCCCAAGACAGCACATATCAACACACCCTCTACCTCCTCAACTATTCCCCAAGACTCCACATATCAACCCCCCCCGCCTTCCTCAGCAGCCTGGTACCCCCATCTGCCCTGTTTAGGCACATCAGTGCCACAGGGAGTGATGTCTCTTGCCTTGTTCAGCCTGATCTCCAACCCCCTCAGCATGAAGTCAGCTTCAAGCCCCATCATGGAATAGATGAGTGACACAGGGCTCATGGACGTGGGGCACAGGGTGAAATTTTGTGCCTTGGGGTTGAAGACACACTAGCTCAGGAGCAAGGGAGGTGACCTGGGGCTGGACAGCTGCTTTTCTGCTCCCCTCTGTTGCTACTGAGGACAACAGGTGGCAGGGCAGTACTCGGATGGTGTTAGATGGGTGGAAATCTCACTTGGATGGGTCCTCAGAAGGTAAGCACTATGTCAGTAGTCACCATGACAGACGAGGCATCCTGGGGTGTGAGGTCATCATATCGGATTGTTTTCCAGCAACCTGACACTCCCAACTGGTGTTAATACTGTCTCTCTGCAGGAGACACCCACCCCAGACACTGCAGTCCTCTCCCAGCAACCCTGCCCGCCCTCACCATGAGCACAGGCCCCCAAATGGTATCGGGACAGCCTTAGTGAGATACCAGATGGCCAAGGTCAAGGGGATGACTGTGGACCACTGGCCCCCTGTGCTAGATCATCACGAGAACAGGGCCTTGAGATGGCACACAGAACCCACCTCCTCCTCTCGCTCTGCCCAGGACCCACAGAAAAGCATGTCCAGGACCCAGGGTCCTGCACCTGTTGCTAAGGTGAGAGGCACATCCTCCCCCTGGTCTTGGGCATGAGGCAACCCCTGAACATGGTCCAGGGATCCCCACAGAGGGAAAGGGGAATCCAGTGCCAACAATCAAGGACATCCTTGTCCCTCAGAGGCCTGTGAGGACCTGCAGTTCCAGCAATGGAGCTGGCTGCTCCACCACCCATGCTCACACCACAGCCTTCTCAGGGGGACAGTGGTGATCAAGCAGTCAGTACTGCCCTGCACACTCAGCTGCACTTGACAATCTCCGGCAGCCAGGGGAGCCCACAGGGCATGCTAAGATATTTGCCAAGGGGCCCCTGCCAGCACAGGTTGCCTGCATGCCTCCTGCCCTGAACATCAGATGCTTACATGATGCTCTGTTCATAGGGGTTAGGCTGATCAAACTAAACCATACAACTCAGGTCCCTTTGAATGCTTGCAAGCATCCAATGTCTGCCCAGATATCACATTCAAATATTGCTACATGAAGAGTCCTTTACATTAGACAAATATATCCTGGGTCAATACAAACAAAGTCATTTAAACTCTGGAAAGAAAGCAGACCCAGTTCTCATATCTTCCTTTATACTTTTGGTTCAATAATAAAAACCTTTAAAGTGGGTGTAAATGCCCCAGAGGTGTTTAAAAAACACCCTAATACAAACTGGTTTCCAGGAAATTGTAACAATATACACCAGCTGAATACCTGCCCTTCTGAGGTATTTCTGGAGCATATTACTTTGTCTGCTCAACTGTTAAGATACAAGTCATAAAGCTGCACTTTTTTTTGCTATAAAAATCCTCCTACGCACACACAAAAATGTACAGGCAGTGTATGGATATGAAATTATAAGCCATTCTAACTTTGCTTTCATAGCTAATGTCACCATAATTGCTTAAAAAAAGAAAGTGCTTTTTATCCTTCCCACTCACATATTAAAGCTTGCAATGCAAGTTTGAATGTAAAAATAAAGAAAGGGTTTGATCCAGACATACCAACACATACAAAAATATGGTGCAGTATTGAGATAGGACTAGCAGAGTTAATAGAAACAGTGGTTCCCATTTTCAAAAAGGGAGAAAGGAGGACCCAGGAAACTATAGGCCTGTTAGTCTTACCTCGGTCCTGGGGAAGCTTTGTCGCATGTCCGCAAGGGGCCAGCAGGGAAGATTATGCTTAGGGGCAACCAACATGGGTTCATTAGAGGCAGGTCCTGTCAGACCAACCTAGTGGCCTTCTATGACCAGGTCACAAAATCCTTGGATGCAGGTGTAGCAGTGGACGTAGTCTTTCTGGACTTTAGGAAGGCCTTCAACACGGTCTTTCAACCCATTCTCATTAAAAAACTAGGAGACTGTGGCATTGATGCCCACACAGTCAGCTGGGTCACTAGTTGGCTGGAGGGCCGCACCCAGAGAGTGATGGTGGATGGGTCATTTTCAACCTGGAGGGATGTGGGCAGTGGGGATCCGCAGGGCTTGGTCCTCGGGCCTGCACTGTTCAACATCTTCATCAGCGACTTGGACAAGGGGGTAAAAAGCACCCTCTTCAAATTCGCAGATGACACTAAGATGTGGGGAGAAGTGGGCACACTAGAAGGGAGGAATAGGCTGCAATCAGACCTGGACAGGTTACAGGGGCGGGCGGATGAGAACAGGATGGGTTTCAATACTGACAAGTGCAACGTGATGCACCTAGGGAGGAAGAACCAGCAGCATACCTACAGGGTGGGGAACTTCCTTCTCATCAGTGCAGAGGCAGAAAAGGATCTTGGAGTCATTATTGATGCCAAAAGGAACATGGATCTAGTGGCCATTTACAAACTAGTCAGGGGGGACCAGCAGGCATTGGGAGAGTCCCTGTTCTCCTGAGCACTACCAGGAGTGACAAGAAATAACAGTCATAAGCTGGCAGAGGGTAGATTCAGGCTAGATATCAGGAGGCGCTACTTCACTGTCAGGGCGGCTAGGATCTGGAAGCAACTTTCAAGAGAAGTAGTACTGGCTCCTACCCTGGGGGTCTTTAAGAGGAGGCTGGACGAACATCAGGCCGGGGTCGTTTGACCCCAGTACTCTTTCTTGCCATGGCAGGGTGTCAGACTTGATGGTCCCTTCCAACCCTACCAACTATGAAACTATGAATGTCCAGATGTGCAAAAAATGAGCTACCTGTTACATTGATCTGATGCGTTATGTCAAAAGAAAAACTAAAATGTTAGATAATTCCTCTGTATTACTTCTTCATGCCAGCAATTGCTGTAGTTGCCACAGCGCTGTCACACAATCATGAATGCAGAACTCTGACGATTAGAACAGTCGTGCTCAACCTCTGGCCCACAGACCACATCCAGACTGAGAGGCCATGTCAATCAGCCCCTGGGTCTCCCCACAGGTCCAGAAATGTGGTGGCAGCATTAATGCGGTGGCAGCATTAATGCAACTCCTTGGTTCCCAAATTTCTGGACCTGTAGGGAGCCACACAGGTCAGATGAGGTGTACAGGGGTGGACCAATGCACAGGGTCACACTTGTGGACCAACCCTGAACACAAGATCCAACCTGTGGACTGATTCTGTGTCATTCATTTGGCCTGCAGGGCTGGACAAGTTGAGCACTTGAATTGGAATATAGTCCATACTACGAAGATGTTTGAGAACTCCTGCTTAGAGGCACTAATTCTTATAGAGGATATGGGATGTATTTGGTAGCTGTGTTGGTCTGAGACAAAAAGAAATGCAAAACTCTAGAACTCTTGGTTCAGAGATCCCTTTTATTAAATCACAAAAAAAAATCATCTGTCTTTGCAAGCTTTCAGGCACACAAACCCTTCTTCAGGCTGTGGACAAATCCAAAATGGTAAAAATCCTAAAAAAGTTAAAAAAAAAAAGAAAAACGGAAAAAAAAGGATTTTTTGGGGTGGAAGGGTATGTACCCAAAAGCTTGCAAAGAAAGATGATTTTTTTTTTTTTTTGCAATTTCTTAGTTGGTCTAATAAACCCTATCATCTCTGAACTAAGACTTCTAGAATTTTTGCATTTCTAGAGGATAAGCCCACAGAACAAATATGGAGTTTCTAGACCTTGCTATTTTTGGATATGATACGAAAAAAGGAGTGGGGAGTTGTACTAACAGGTGGATAAGGACTAGCACTATTATCAGAATGACTGAAATACAAGATTAGCAACGTGAGTAGAATCAGATTATGCAAAGCTCTAAAAGGCTATTCAAAACCTTCTGATTCTCAAGAACAAACAGGAGCTTCACTAAAGTTCTGTTAACTGGCTTTTGTCACAGGAAGTTGTAAAATTTCCTGTTGGCTTCCAGGGAAGGTCAACCATACTTTTAAACAGCAATCATCTTCAAGTGAACTGCTTTTACCACTTAGACTTCTTTGGGCAATAGGGTGTCAGCAGGAGAAACAACAAGTATCAACTGCCAATATCATTCAAACTAATCCTACAAAAAAAGATTTGGATTACTTTAAGTCATTTCCAAAAGCTACAAGACCAATATTTTCAAACCAGCATTACTTAACCAAATGCCAAGATCTCGTCTGTTATTTCACTGGTGATACAAGCCATCATGGCTGCTTACAGATGTTTAAAAAAAACAAACAAAAACAGCACTTTACTTTAAATTCAGTGCGCTCCCACGCTCAGCCCAGTACACGCCCAGGAGAGGCGTCGTGTTAGTTGGACCCAGATCACCCAACATCTGTACAGATTGTGTGCGTTAGTGGAGCTTTTTTGTGCTTTTATCCAACAGCTGATTAAATCATCTTTTATTAGATAAAAGTGCCAAAAAACCCGCTAAAGCATACGATCTATAAAGATGTCAGAGAACCAGGTCAAACTAACATGCTGCTTCTTCTGGTTAAGCACTTTTGTTGTTTTTTTTAAAGGTCTGTAAGCAGCCTATGGGCAAAGCCACATAAGCTTTATCATTATTTGCT
>NW_005842562.1:332619-333557 GCF_000455745.1 Alligator sinensis | reverse complement strand
CCACCAATATTTTTAAGCATGCACCCCTTCTCAGCTAGAAAGAGTCCAGTGATCTGATTTTGTGACCAAAACTGGATGTTTTAATACAATATACATAAAGCCTAAACTACTAATAGTCTCATAAAGCACTGAAATGAAAATTGCTGTGAAATATACGACTTTTATAAGACGTACCTACGATTCTCATTTTGGTGGCTCGTTCACCCAGAGCATCCGGAGCTCTGTACCGTGGAGCCTAGCAACCTCCACGAGACCGTCTGTGTTGTGTCTGTCTGTAACTGCAACTCAATCAAGTTTTCCAGCCTACACCACTGCCATCTCGGTGTAAGTAAACAATCTTTAAAACTACCGCTATGCGTTTGTGCCTAATTCCAGCTCGACGGCCTTCCCTCTCCGACCCGGCGTGCCCGGGCTGCTGGCCACAGCCCGCGTGCAGCACGGAAAAGGGCTCGGGTCGCTCCCGGCCCGCACATGGCGACGAGGATGGGATCAGGAGAGGGCTCGCTAGAACTGGAATTAGTTAAGAGTTGTCCTTGGAGAAGTGGGAAGCGCGGCGTGGCAAGCGTCGCCGAACTAGAGATGCATGTTGTTTACCACCAGGCGGGCGGAGCGGGCGAAAGGAATGTCAGCGGATGCTTTTCGCTGAGGAAAGAAGAGGGAACTTCTGAGGACGAAGCCCTTGGAGGGGGAGAGGTGTATCTTCACCCCGCGGCGTTCGGGTGTATCATGGGTGATGAGCGGGTCTTGTTCAAGCCCCTCGATACCGTGTCCCTCGCCAAAGTCGACCCGGCGGGCGCGGTGAGCCCGGATCTAGCTCGGGAGTGTGCCCGTTGCCCGAGATGCGCCCAAGAAATTAAAGAACCGGCGCAGATTGATTGGTTTTCCCCTGGCATGATGGTGCCTAGATTGAGGGATCGCGGGCGTCCGTCCGAGCTCCG
>NW_005842562.1:331222-332287 GCF_000455745.1 Alligator sinensis | reverse complement strand
GTCTGGTCGTAGAGCTTGGATCTAACCTGCTGAATCAAGAGGAAGCAAGTTTCCTAGTAAGACAAGCTTCGTGGAGTAGAGGACATGTCACTGATATCGACATGGTGACGATGAACGTTCACTGGCCTATTCCTATTCCAGCGCTTGTAGCAGGATTAATTGAACAAAAAGCTCACGAATGGCGCACAGAACGGCCGGACCATGTTAACGTGGAACAGCTTGTCTTAGCTATTATTGGAGTGTCATATTGTGCGTGGAACCCCAGAACATGTGCACTGGGATTAGCACCACTACAGCGGATGTGACCATGGCCTCACCATCATCTGAGAGACCCCGGAACTGTTCCAGTGACTGTCCATAGCTTAGACAGCTGCATTGAAATCTATGGGCGAAAGAATATAGTCGTTTTGCGGATTCTGCTTAGTCCAATGGTTGATCACCCTGTGAGCAGTCTTCTTCGTCGGTTGCCAAAACTGCGTGTTCTCCTGGAACCAAAATCGTCCAGTGATTGGGAGTATCAATGACCAACTGAGGCTCCAAATACGAGACACCGCGAATCCGAGCGTCCAGCGTTGCATCAGAGAACACAAGAGGAACGATATATGTTCGGATTCCTCCTGCAGCGTTCTGGACTGAACAAGCGTCAGCTTTGGATTTTGGGGGATGCGGGACAGTGGCAGCTAGCCTATGAGTTAGGTTTTAGTCATCTCGAAGAATTTGATGACTCCTCAACGATTTCGTCGAGTTGAGTAGCTGCTCAGATTAGAATCATGTTTATCCTTGTATTATATGTTTAACAGTGACAACAAGTTTAACTGATAGTTTTCCGTATAGGTCTTGTAAATATTAGTGAAATAATTGTTTCAGAGAGTTCTTTTGCAGATCCGAACTTCAGAGTGCGTGGTGGAGAGAGGCCCCAAGAAGGATAACATCACCGAGAGGAGTGAGGGCCTGATACGCGACTCCGCCATGACGCCCACTGAAGCCCTGATCGTTCAGTTTTTTGTTATGAATGTAATTATGTGTATATTTGTGTATGCCGGCTATTATTTGGTTCGATCCCTT